>NC_140214.1:1856148-1878648 GCF_951802725.1 Rutilus rutilus
AAAACTATTAACTGATTTTTTTATTATTTTTTTATAATTGATAATATTTATGAATTACTTTGCCAATTGTTTTAGCATATAAGGCTGAAAGACCAACTGACGTGAACCTTTTGTCATTTAATTTTGTTCTGTTTGTTGTTTTTCTTTGTTGTAAATCTTAATTGTGGTGCCAATAAAGTTTCTTTATGAGATGAGTCTCAATCAAAGCACTTGTAAAATCATTGTAACCTCACATTTTATATTTTATATTGTTTGAATGAAAATTGTACATTTGAATTAACAAAGCATTTGCAGCTTACATGCAATGAGTGCACAAATAAAAAGAGTAAAATATTAGGAACATGTACAATAAATTCAGTAAACCTATAATATTAACAAAAATATCAAGAAATTGGAACTGCGTAAAAATAAATGTTTTATTCTCTCGTTTTAGTTTAGCAATTTAAATTCAGTGAGCTTCATTGTAATGACAAAAACTATATATATTGACATTCATATTTTGCAAGAGCAAAATAAGTTAAAAATAGCATTAATGCAAATAGAGTACATAAGAATAAAACGATCATATGAAATAAAATGACATTGCAGCGTAAAATTATAATTTAAAAACTATAGTATGACGTAGTAAAAATACATTGGTAATTTTATTTATTAATTTTGTTTATTATTAAGTAATTCTGATTTCAAAGTGCTTGTTTTAAAGAATCTAGTCAAAGCAAGTTTTTGTATTAACCTATTTTTATTTATTGGAAACATCTTCAAACAACAATAGAATTTGTATTTGAATACGATTTCAATGTCTGTAAATAATAAAGCTATAAAAACATCTAAAATGTGTGCCATATTTAATATTCTTTCATAATATGCTTTTATTCATTTTTGTGCCCCCTTTTGTATTTTTCTTGCTTAGTAAAAAACCTCAGAGTACAGCTGGGAGCTGAGAAAAATATGAAAAATATAATATAAAAATAATAATAAAATATAATACACCGGTGTTTTGCCAGATGAGAAGTTTATCTATGTATCATCTTTTTACTCTTTTAATTCATTTTATAACTGTTTAATTTATCTTTTTAAATTCCTTTTATAACTGTTTTAATTTTCCTTGCTTTTATTTTGTGATGATTTTAATTTATTTCTATGTAAAACACTTTGAATTGCCATAGTGTATGAAATGTGCTATATAAATAAACTTGCCTTGCCATCTCTTGGCAAATGATTTCCAATAGGTAAATTAGTCTTCTTTAAATATTTTTCTTGTTGTCTATTGAACTATAACTTGTCTATTGTTAGAAAGTTTGTCTGTCTTTGTATGTTATGTTTGTTAAAATTTAAATGCTCTCGAGCAAGTCTCGTCTCGCGATAGTTGCCGCGCGGGATCTGCAGTCTCTGATGTTTCCGGTAAGGGGCCGAAACTCACCGCACCCTCCGGTCTGGATCCTCGTCGTCCTTTACCGGGACATTCCGTTCACCGGGACCGGCTTCAAACCCACCACGGGGTTCGGGAACTCATTTTCCATCATATGAGAGAGACAGTGAGCGCTGACAGACGCTTTAAACCTCCGCAAACACACAGACTGAAGCTAGCAAGCTAACAGCATCCTCTCGCGCGGGCTGAGAAATCAAAACAATGTGTTTTTTTTATTACTTCTAGTTCATTTATACTCGTTTCACGAAGTTTATGTGCTTTTTGCTCAGTTTGAAAGAATGTCATGTGTGTTTAATGGGCAGTAGCTCATGCTGGTTATACGTTTACAGGTGATTTTACAGTTTGTGTGCAATATATCTATATAATACAAGATATATTAGAGTCAGTGTCATATTAGCGCAAAGTGAATGTGCACACAGTGTTATAAATGTGATTTTTCATGATAATGATCAGATCTGGATAGGAAACAGGGTTTTTTTCTTCTGACCAGGTGATCTGGGAACTTGATCAGCTCGATGACAAGCTGTAAAATACAGTCATTATTGAGTAAAGCTCAGTGTGAGCTCGCCTTTTACTGTCCCAGAGATTGAAGGGTTTTTCACACGTCAGTCATGGCTCCCAAAAAGAGACCAGATCCCATAGTTATTACTGGATCCGGAGAAGGACAGACAACCTCTACATCCATAGATGCTGTGTCAGAGTAAGTAATAAAGCTGTATATAGTCTGAAATACAGTAGTCAATATTAATCAAAGTTGTTCAATGGGTGTTGTTTAAAATTCATGTATAACTTTGATGAAAGGTTTTGATCCACTTCAAGTGTTGACTACTGTAGTTCCTGTAATAAACCCATCGTGTCGCTTCAGAAGTGCTAAATGACTTGTTTTTCTCAAACCTCAGAGCGAATCTCGAGGCCCTGCAGAAGAAGCTGGAAGAGCTGGATCTAGACGAGCAACAGAAGAAGCGTCTAGAAGCTTTCCTCACACAGAAAGCCAATCTGGGCGAACTGAAAGATGATGATTTCCAGCATATCTGCGAACTGGGAGCTGGAAATGGAGGTGTGGTGAATAAAGTGTGCCACAAACCCTCTGGACTCGTAATGGCCCGCAAGGTGAGTCGCGAGCGTTTGGTTTGTCGTCTTTATTTCACAGAGAATCATTTGGACTCGTTTGTCAGATTGAACAGGAGAGATGTCTTAATTTCAAAGAACTACTCCATATGTGACCCTGGATCACAAAACCAGTCACATGTCGCACGGGTATATCTGTGGCAATAGCCAACAATACATTGTACGGGTCAAAATTATTGATTTTTCTTTTATGCCAAAAAATCATTAGGATATTAAGTAAAGATCATGTTCCATGAAGATATTATGTAAATTTCCTACCGTAAATATATAAAACATTTATTTTTGTGAGTGAATGCAGCACAATCACCAATAGAAATGAACAACTTTAAAGGAGATTTTCTCAATGTTTGGATTTTTTTGCACCCTCAGATTCCAGATTTTCATATAGTTGTATCTCCCAAATATTGTCCTATCCTAACACACCATACATCAATGGAAAGCTTATTTATTCAGCTTTCAGATGATGTATAACTCTCAGTTTCAGAAAATTGACCCATGTGACTGGTTTTGTGGTCCAGGGTCACAAATATCAAAGGCTTGAAATACAAGCATCACATTTCAACTTTTAAACTGGGATTGTCCTGCTAGACTTCCATCGTAAGTGTATAGATTCCCTCGACAGAAACCCAATAGGAGTTTTCCATTGGCTTTCGCGTTATCGCAGTAAATAAGCTCTGACTGTGACTGATAAAAATGTATGATTCTTACTAGGGTTGCAAAGGGGTGGACAAATTCTGGTAAAGTTCAAGAAACTTTCCATGGGAAGTTTAGATGGGGAATTTTGGAAATATTCCATGTTGGAAACTTAAAGGAGAACTCCGGTCAATTTTAACATTGAGCTCTTTTTTTTGTAAATTTGGAGTGCTGTCAGTACAGAGAACAACGACAAAAATCGGTGTTGCCTACACCGTGTTATCCTCTTTTTAAAATTTGCACCCTGTTGACTTCAATGGGGCAAGTTTTAAACCTGCTTTTAGCCTCTTAACATCCTTGATGTGTCATTACAAGTGCACAGCCAATGTGAGTGATTCCTTCAGAGTGAACACGGTGAATCTGACTGCAGTAGATGTGAAAGATATGAATAAAAATGATGTTATTTCAGCCAGTGCTCATACCTGTATTTACATCCTGTTTTCAGTCGAAGTCCATAGTAATCGCTTGCCGAGTTCACGCGCGTGATCATAGGTAACTAAACCTATGGGCGTGAACTCGACAATCGATTACTATGGACTTCGACTAAAAACAGGATGTAAATACAGGTATGAGCGCTGGCAAGCAGGTTAAAAAAACTTGACCCATTGAAGTCAACAGGGTGCAAATTTTAAAAAGAGGATAACACAGTGTAGGCAACACCGATTTTTGTCGTTGTTCTCTGTACTGACAGCACTCCAAATAGACAAAAAAATGAGTTCAATGTTAAAATTGACCAGAGTTCTCCTTTAACTGAAATGAAAGGGAATTCATTGGAAATTTGCTGTAATTTATGGGTCAATGACGTGGTGTGTCAATTTTGGTGTCCAAAGCATATTCATAATGTTAAAAATGTATACATTTTTAAATGCACTTCATAAGTGACTCAACTTCCCCCTCTTTAATTGCTCATGTGAGAATTTATTATAAATAATTAATCTTTAAAGAACTATTGAGCTCAAAAGTCCTAAAATGTCATTCCGGGTAACTGTCCCGGCTTAAAATCTGAATACAAAAATACAACAAAAATTTAAAAAATATAATTATAAAAGTATTTAAAATCTACTTGGGCATAATTGTATTGATGTTTTCAACAATACCTACAAATATAGTGGTAATACTAAGCTTATTTAAATTTTTATGACAGAAAGACTTTTGTCTCCAAATTTAATGTCAGTCCTGGATAACAGACATCAATGACCATTTTATACCATAATGCATTTTGGTATGTCATGTGACATAATATTGTATCAAAAAGAAGATCCCGAAGAAGCACCAGAGCATGTGCAAAGGTCAGGGAGCGTCTCTTTTGATACTTGCGTTTCAGATCGTTAAAATAGGGCCCTAAATGTTTTAGCTGTATAATGTGTTGGACTATACCCTTGGCCATTGTTTATTTAGCATTATAATTTTACAGATTTACTATAATTTTACAGATTTTTAAATCATTAAAAATTTGTCAGTGTCTCTTACTTTGTTTCAAGTTTGAGTGTTGGAAAGTAAATTGATACTGAGGATGGTTTTTATGGTAATCCTGAAAAATATTGCAGAATGTCCTTCCGGCTAACAGTATGTCATTCTGGCTAACAATGACACGGGCAATTATTTTAACCCATATTTGTGTGTTAGATTACACAACTCAGTTTTTTGTTGAGTTAATGATAAAACAAGTTTTATTTACTTTATTGGAAAACATTTTTAAACATTTTCCAGGTTTTTTTTTTTTATTTGGTTCTGAATTTTGAGTTATCAGCAGCCAAAAATGAGCCCATGTCTATATGAAATCCCAAATTGATTATATTAGTTGTGATTAAAATGTAGTTTTCCGAGCACTAATTGTTTGTTGAGCTCCAAATATGGAGATCAGTACATTTGTATATGCCAACAATGGTAGAAATGTAGTTAATTTAAAAATTCATTGTTACCCAGGAATGACATTTTCATGGGGAAAAAGATCTGATTCACCAAAAAAAAGATTAATTACATTCTTGAAATGTGTAAATATCATTGCATTACATACACAACACTCTAATAAGTATAGAAAGTCCTACAATTTTTATTTTTTACCAATTTTATTTTTCTTCACATTTTAAATCCTTATCCGTCATTCACCCATATACAAACTGTATCATATTCAAAACATACATATAAACATTTTGTTTGGTCGTTAGCAAACATGCATGCAACTAAAGCAAAAAAAAAAAAAAGGCATTTTTGACTGATTTATTTGTGAGTAGAACTTTACTGGCCCGCTTCACAGACCAGGCTTAAGATAGTCCCAGACTAAGATGCAGGTTTGAGCCGTCTTCACTGAAAACAACTAACACGATATGAGTAAAAAAAAAAATTTTAAATCAGTAAAATTGAACAATTATCAATACTTCAGCAAAATATAATACTAGATTAACCAATGTAAGAATAATTCCATAAGACAAGTAAACAGTCAGCAATACAACAAGAAGAAACTCATTACAAACAAAACTGACAAATAAATACAACAGAATGAAAATACAAATAAACAGCGTTTTAAGTTTTTCAGGAAAATGTAATAACAATTGTATTCAGATAAGTTATAGCCTACAACAAAAAATGTAATAATCACCTGTAAAATAACACTCGATGGTCTTACTGTATACATTAAATATAGATTAATCCTTATTAAAGCTACTTAAGTTATTCAGTCAAGATCAGTGAGTGATTCTCCTTGGTCATTTGTTGTTTGATTATCATTAATAACTTTAGAGCGAATGCACGGATCCAATATACTGATGCACACTCTCTTATTCGGCTGATTTGGATGTAAAGTTTGGGCTTTTAGGGAGGAACGAATGGATGGACTGTGGCAGCTGCACAATAATCGCTTTCCCCCGATTATCTTTTTATAATCGTCGAAAATAAATTACGATTAATCGCACAGCCCTACCAAAAACCCACTGACTTGTGCTAAAAATATAACTTGTCTACGGGTTTTGGCCTCCAAAACTACATCATGTCTGTCTTCATGCTGTCCATAGACAATATCACGTTCACTCACGACACGTCTCTGTGTGCTGTATGTGTTTATTAATCTCTCTGTAGTTAATTCATCTGGAGATCAAGCCTGCCATCCGGCATCAGATCATCAGGGAGCTTCAGGTCCTGCATGAGTGCAACTCTCCCTACATCGTGGGCTTCTACGGCGCCTTTTACAGCGACGGGGAGATTAGCATCTGCATGGAGAACATGGTACGCTCAGAGCCTTATAGCGTCATCTTTATTGAGTACACTTAAGTTCCCAGGTGTTGATTTCATTTTAAAAGTATGTTAATTTTACCCTTTTATTTGCAGTTCCCTCTGTGAGTGTGTTTGGTAACTGGTGTGTGTGTGTGTGTGTGTGTGTTTCTGCTTGTCCACAGGACGGAGGATCTTTGGATCAGGTTCTGAAAGATGCTCGCAGAATTCCAGAGGAGATTTTGGGAAAAGTCAGCATAGCCGTAAGTGTGCTTAGTCTAATAACATGTCAAGTCACATTTATTTATACAGCGCTTTTACAGTACAGTTTCAAAGCAGCTTTACAGAGATAATAGGGAAAATAATGCAATAAAGTTTGTTTCTAGAAGGCAATAGTGTCACAGTCCAGCAAGATCAGTGATGGTTCATTATTGTTGTAAAAAAGTTATTAATTTAGTTCATTTATATATATATATATATATATATGTGTGTGTTTAGATGCTCTGGAGAAAACCGTTATGTCATTGTCCAGCTCAGTTCTCATATAATAGTGTCAATGCAGGAAGATCAATAATATTGTTGAATTTCAACTTGTATGAAATATGTGAAAAGAGTTCAATTACGAAACCACAACTTCAAAATGTTTCTGAGCGATGTGTTTGAGGGATGCACCAATACTCAGGCCTTGGCCACACTTATACGGTTTCGTTTGAAAACGCATCTTTTCTCTCTGTTTCGGCCTTCCGTTCGTTCGCACTGAGACAGCATTTTTATTAATGAAAACGCTCTCCAAAGTTGATAGATTTGAAAACGCTGTTTTCGCGTTGTAGTGTGAAATGTGAAACCGGAGGTATTTGGAGGTAATTTTATTAAACTCCCAAATGCATGACTTTCTTCTGTGAAAGACAAAAGGAGCTGCTTTGCACAATGTTCATGCTGCTCTTTTCCCACACAATGAAGTTGAATGGAGATTTTACTCGAACAAAAAAAAGTTGTTTTTTTTAGAACTTTTTATTTATATTTTTCACAGAACAAAGCAAAAGGAACATTATCTGAGACAAGTGCTAAAATAACAAGAATAATACAGAGAAAAATATTAATAATAATAAATAAAAATATTCTGTATATATATATATTGCTGCACCCTAATATGAATGTTCACATCTCAACAAACATGATACAATAATATACAGCCATATAATGATATAAAATATATATGTATAAAAAAAAACACTTTTTTTAATTTATAGATTTAAATATTCTTTAACCATGTGCCATCTCTGATTAAAAAGGTCAGTTTTCAATTGTAATGATGCAGTCATTTTTTCCATCATATAAATCTGTTTTAGTCTCTGTTTCCATTCAGTTACAGTTGGTGATTTCACAAAAAGAAAGTCTTGCTCTTGTTGGATGGAAGGAGAGCAGTCTAGACATTCTGCTTAATTTCTCCTGTTGTTTTCTACAAGAAAAGAAAAAGCTTGTACATGTTTGCAACTACGTTCATTTTTAAATCTGAAAAAATATATATATATATTTTTTCCTTGAAACAGGTTTTAAGAGGTCTCGCTTACCTTCGAGAAAAACACCAGATTATTCACAGAGGTAAAGAAAACAGAATAAAAATGTTTGAATCTGTCAAAACATATGTATCTGTGTAAAATGAGTGCACTGATATAAAACATGTCCCTGTTTTTCACAGACGTGAAACCTTCAAATATTCTGGTGAATTCTCGCGGGGAGATCAAACTGTGTGACTTCGGTGTGAGCGGGCAGCTCATCGACTCCATGGCCAACTCTTTTGTAGGAACACGCTCGTACATGTCGGTATGTTTCATTCACTCGCCAACACTCCAGTGTTCAGTGTAACACTTGAACTTCTTAAAGGGGTGGTTGATCATGATTTAATTACTTTTTTTTTATTTCTTTTTTAACTTTAGTTAGTGTGTAATGTTGCTGTTTGAGCATAAACAACATCTGTAAAGTTCAAAGCAAAGGGAGATATTTGCTTTTAAAGAAATCGCTTTTTAAGGACTACAACAAACGGCTGGTAGAGACTACATGAGCTTCTTCACGGGTTAGTGACATCACTAACCCTAAAATTTACATAAACCCCGCCCCCTGAACACGATTTATAGATTATCATGACAGAATATGCTAATCAATGACTAGAAGATAACTACACATCAGCTTCATAAATTCATCAACTAACCATTCAGAAATGTCCTGTTGCTTCTACATGTTGTCTCTTCTTCTCGAGTCTCTCCATCATTGTCTGACTCCGGTTTGAACATAAAAGGCTAAAAGTTTTTGGAATTTTCAGTGCATGTGTGTGTGAGGTAAAAGCACACAAGCTCTTGAAGCTCCGCCCTCTGTGCCGGGAGCAGCAGCTCATTTGCATTTAAAGGGACACACACAAAAAAACGTGCATCTTTGCTTACCCTCAAAAAGTGTAAATTTTAACATGCTATATAAAATATCTGTGGGGTATTTTTGAGCTAAAACTTCACATACACACTCTGGGGACATCAGAGAATTATTTGACATCTTGTGAAAAGGGCATTACACCACCCCTTTGATAACTCTAAGCGAAGAACAAAGATGACATTTTCCATGAATATATAGAGGCCTTTAGAAGTGATGATCGTGTTTGAAGTGATTGTGCATGTTTGAATGAGTTAATGGTGTGTGCGTGTGTGTTCAGCCTGAGAGGTTGCAGGGCACTCATTACTCAGTGCAGTCGGATGTGTGGAGTATGGGTCTCTCTCTGGTTGAGCTGGCCATCGGCCGCTATCCCATCCCTCCACCCGAAGCCCGGGAGCTGGAGGGCGTCTTCGGGAGAGCCATGATGGATGTTGGGGATTCAGAGACTCACGGCTCCTCTCCTCGACCCAGACCCCCGGGCAGACCCGTCAGCGGTGAGCAATCATTCACCAGGTTTTAGGGCTTTGTGGACATTTCCTTTTTTTTTTTTAGATGTGATTAAAAGTGTAGTGTGTATTTTCTGTGCTACTAACATCACTAAATGGAAATACTGGGCAAAAGTTTGGAATAATTAAGATTTTTTTTTAAAATGTTTTTGAAAGAGTCTCTTCTGCTCACCAAGGCTGCTTTTATCTGATTAAAAATACAGTAAAAAATTGTGAAATATTATTACAATTTAAAATAAGTGTTTTCTATGTGAATATATAGTAAAGTGTAATTTATTCCTGTGATCAAAGCTGAATTTTCAGCATCATTACTCCAGTCTTCAGTGTCACATGGTCCTTCAGAAATCAGTATAATATGATGCTCAGTTATTATCAGTTATTGTTGGTACTCATTTGTTAACAACACTTATTATTATTTTCAATGTTGAAAACTGTTTTTTTCTTCTTTTTTTTGGAAACTGTGATGCATTTTATTTTCAGGATTATTTGATGAATGAAGAACAGTAATTTATTTGAAACAGAAATCTTTTGTAACATTATAAATGTCTTTTTTGTCACTTTTGAATGCGTCATTGCTGAATAAAAGTATTAATACATACTTTTTTTAACTATCTTACCCCAAACATTTGTATATTAGTTATCAGTTTCCACAAAAAATATTAAGCAGCAAAAATATTGATGTTTTCAACATTGATATTAATCATACATGTTTCTTGATCATCAAATCATATTAGAGTGATTTGTGAAGGATCATGTGATACTGAAGACTGGAGTAATGATGCTGAAAATTCAGCTTTGATCACAGGAATAAATTACACTTTACTATATATTCACATAGAAAACAGCTGATTTACATTACAATAATATTTCACTGTTTTTACTGTATTTTTGATCAAATAAATACAGCCTTGATGTGCAGAAGTGACTTAAAAACATTAAAAAAAATCTTAATTATTCCAGACTGTTGACCAGTATTATAAAAAAAGAAACTCGACACCCTTGCCTCATTTAGTATGCACGGCTCTATGAATATGCAAATGAGCCCCGCCTCCACTCACTCACTCAGCTCAGAGATCCACTGGTAGACGATCACACGCTGATCTGATTGGTTACAAGGTAGTTTGTGACGTCAGAAACACCAGCGATTTCAAAGCGTGTTTTTGAGACTGTCTTTGGTTCACTGCAGTTTTAAGGAGGAAATACTCAGCAATGGTGTCGACTTATGAATTTACACATGCTTTGTCTTAAAGCATATTAAAAACACCACATACACACAAAAAACAACATTAAAATCTGGATTTCTTGAGCTGATGTGGCTGTTCTCCTTCAGGTCACGGGCCCGCCATGGCTATATTTGAGCTGCTGGATTATATAGTCAATGAGGTGAGAGTTTTGTTTTCAATCACACTTCAGCCTGGGTATAATATAATCAACTAAATACTGTATAGATGCTTATGGCAATGCTTTATGTGTCTGAACTAATTTCTAAATGTTTTTTTAATGCATGAAAAAGTGCCACAAATTACACTTTTTGATGGTTTATTCAGTAAGATATATCACTACATAATGAGTGTATAGAGCACTGATTACTTTTAAGGCACTGTGAATATGAGATCTGATGCTGTTATTAATGATATACGAGTGTAAAACCGTGTTTGTGTGTTTTCCATCAGCCGCCCCCTAAACTGCCCCACGGCGTCTTCACGCCTGATTTCCAGGACTTTGTGACCAAATGGTGAGTTCAGTTCACCCAATCATTGGTGTGATTTCAGATGTCAGTGAGATCTCGTGTGTGCAGACTGAACACTTCAGTGCCGAAATGATCGTTGAAGCTGTTTTTCTTTGCATTGTGTTTCTAGTCTCATTAAAAACCCTGCAGACAGAGCGGACCTGAAGATGCTGATGGTGAGGACACATTCCACATGTTTACATGCAAGACCAGACTAAATCAAAAGCAGCTTATAAATACATAAATGGACTATTATTATTATTACAGTTACCAAGGTTGAAAATATCAACCAAAGCTAGGGCTCTCAGTCATAAAAATGGATTTACCGTATAATGCGGAATTTGTCAAATGTTTGATGAATAAATAAAAATCAGGTCAGAACACTTCAATCAGATCGTGATATAGACTAGTGTCTATGAATATTACCTGAGAACAACTATTGTCATACAAACACAGAAACTCAAAAGTTCAAATGTAACCCGTCAAAATAAAAGTTCCGTTTAACTTAAGTTAACTTTAACTTAATTGTGACAGAAATATATTACTGTTGTACAGTAGAATTGAGCTATGTACAGTAATAATAATTATTAAATTTATTTTTCATTTTTTGAATTCAAGGATTAATTTTAACAGTAAAGCTCTGTTTTGCAGTACAAAAGTTTTAATTTCAAATGATTAAAAGATAAATTAAGTTCATGTTTTATGCCTTTATTTGATTACCAGAAAAAGTAAACACTTTATTTTTTCCAGAAATTCTTTGTTTTAACAAATTCAATCAACTAGACGTGCTTTTTGATTATTAAAATTGTATTAAAACATTCAAATAGAATCCAGAAAACTTAAAAACAGAAAACAAAAATTATATATATATGTTTATGGCCCTATGAAATGCATTTTTCCTCAAATTTTATATATATATGAAGAGTTCAGATGCAGAAGCCTCTAAGTGACATCTGAAATTTTCTTCTAGAATGATCATTTTTATAAAGCTTGTATATTTAAGTTAAATAATTTCACTTAAATGGCAATGCAAATTACCTATTAATTGTCATTTAAGTGAAATTACTGAACTTAAATATACAAGCTTTATAAAAATGATCATTCTAGAAGAAAATTTCAGATGACACTTAGAGGCTTTTGCATCTGAACTCTTCTATATATATATATATATATATATATATATATATATATATATATACACATAATCTTGCAATTTTTGTTAAGAATTGTTGTTAATAAATTGTTGTTAATTTGTATTCAATTTTCATGATTTCAACTAATTAGACATGCTTTTTGGTTACTAAAAAATGTATTTAACCATTAAAATTAAAACAGAAAAAAAAATGTGATCCAGAAAACAGAAAAAAACTGAATTTGGGAAAAAAATCTAATGTGTTTCATAGAGCCCTACATATCCCACTCTTCACAATCCAATTACATCTGATAGGATCTAATCAACTGTTGCTGGACGTTATTCACTAAGATCATATCTGGTTTTATTCCACAAACTGCATCAGTGTTTTCTGTTCTACATCTCATGTCAAACTTGTGTCTCTTGCACAGAACCACACGTTTATCAAGCGCTCCGAGGTGGAGGTGGTCGACTTCGCTGGATGGTTGTGTAAAACTATCGGGCTCAATCAACCCAGCACACCCACACAATCAGCCGAATGACCCGCGCACACAGACCTGACACACACACACACCAACGTTTACAGCGCGTCTGATGGAACACCTGCAAAGCTGCTGCTTTTACACTTTCATACACACGAATCTCATGAAGCATGTCACGGCCAAAACCAACAAATAAGACATTTTGCTGAAAGAAAATGAAGCGTTTTTAGGATATTTTTGCCCACAAACTTCCCATTACTGTAAACATAATATATTATTAAATTGCGAAATTAAGTTCTGTATATTCTGGTAGTATTATACTGCCTTTAAAGGATCTGTTACACCCTTTTATAAAGTCTTGATGTAGTTTTCAGGCTCTACTAGAACATTATGATTATTTTCCTCATATTCTCCATTGTTGCGGCTCCTCTCTTCCCGGTCTGTCAGTAACGTTCAGGAGTGTGTTTCCCGAAAGCATCGTTAGCCAACTGTGTTCACAAGTTCAGTCGTTATCAGCAGTTCAACGAGTCTGTGTTTCCCGAAACCATCGTTCTAACGAACATTCACACACAGCATCGCAGAGTTGTGTGTTTGAGCGACAGATCTCGACCTGTGGTTAGAAGCAGAGTTTCTAGTTTTCATGTCACGTGGACTCAATAAATCCTGATCTTGAGCCAAATAAGCAATCTGACATTCATTACAATCTAGATCTTTTATTCAGAATACATACAAATGTCATTTGTCTTTTAGTTCATCAAGAGATTTAAAGCGTCGTTATTAAAGAGTGTGCATGTGTGAACGAGCTCTAGTGTGTAAGAACGAGTCTATGATTGAATCTGGAAATAAAGCAAAATAACTGAGAAAAATGAGAAATATTCTTCAGATGTCATGTCCGTAATTTATAGCAAAACATCTCTAACAGATTCATTAACAGTAGTTATTACTCCACCACCTGCGTGACATCATTAACCAACGTGGTTGAACGACCAATTTGCGACAAAGCGGTTTTGGGAAAATTTCTTCACTGATGCCTCGTACTATTGTAGTTAAACAGCGAGTTACGACGTTGTACGAGAAACGCATCCCTGTATTGTGTGTAACTCATTACAAGTAACTTGAGTTATGTAATCAGATTACTTTTTCAAGTAACTAGTAAAGTAAAAAAATTACTTTTTCAATTTACAACAAAATATCTTTATAAAAAAATATCGGAAAAGTTACTTTTCCGGCGTTGTACGGGAAACGCACCCCTGTTTAGTTCCTGTCTCTATGAAGCCCCTCCTTCTGAAAAGCACACTGTGCTCTGATTGGTCGGCTGGAGCAGTGTGTTGTGATTGGTCGAGTGCTTTGTGTGTTTGGGAAATGTCCCGCCCCTTACCATAACCACCAGTTTAACACACTACTAACTAACTCAAACAGGCCCGCCCCTTTATTCTGCGTATGAATTATTATAATGAGGAATATTGTGACGTGTTCGTTCCCGGAAGAAACTCAAGACTACAGTGGAGGCGTTTCAGGAGTTCAGGAACACTGACTCTGATAACAGCAACATTACACACTCAACACAGATGAACATGGTTTCATCTTTGATGAAAAACAAACTTTTTCTCATGCATACTATTATTTCAATACTAACACTGAAGTACAGTAAGTTTCTACTGTAATATCAAAATACAGGACTATTTAAATCACCAATGAAAAAAATTACCAACAACAAAAAAAGTTGAGTTTTATGCTCAATTTTCATGCAATAAAAATTCAATTTTTCTTCTGATTTTGTAGTGAACTGCGACCTGAGAATGTTTTGGTGAGATTCGTCACATGCACACGTGTGTTCTCAGTTGATCTCGGTCATGTGTAACGGAGGTCATACTCACTGCGCACACTCATGATTATTTCTGTATGTTCCTTCAAACGTTTGCCACAAACTTCAACTTCAGACAGTTGTTGCTTTCAGACTCAATAAAGTGATTGTAGAGGGGATGAACTGGTTCTGTTTTCATTTCTATTTGTACATTTCATTTGTTTTATCTAATAAGTGCAATTGTAATACTATGGAAGCTTGTTTCCACCACAGAATAAAACATAAAAGTAATTGCGACTTTTTATCTCACAATTGTGTGTTATAAAGTCAGAATTGTGGGGGTAAAAATGAGCCAGGAAAAAGTCAGGTTTTTTTTCCTTAGAATTAGACTTTATAACTTGCAATTGCGAGTTTATTTCTCGCAATTCTGGATTTATATCTCGCAACTCTGACTTTATATCTCGCAATTCTGGCTTCATATCACGCAATTCTGGCTTTATATCTCGCAACTCTGGCTTTACAGTGAGGAAAATAAGTATTTGAACACCCTGCTATTTTGCAAGTTCTCCCACTTGGAAATCATGGAGGGGTCTGAAATTGTCATCGTAGGTGCATGTCCACTGTGAGAGACATAATCTAAAAAAAAAAATCCAGAAATCACAATATATGATTTTTTAAATATTTATTTGTATGATACAGCTGCAAATAAGTATTTGAACACCTGTCTATCAGCTAGAATTCTGACCCTCAAAGACCTGTTAGTCTGCCTTTAAAATGTCCACCTCCACTCCATTTATTATCCTAAATTAGATGCACCTGTTTGAGGTCGTTAGCTGCATAAAGACACCTGTCCACCCCATACAATCAGTAAGAATCCAACTACTAACATGGCCAAGACCAAAGAGCTGTCCAAAGACACTAGAGACAAAATTGTACACCTCCACAAGGCTGGAAAGGGCTACGGGGAAATTGCCAAGCAGCTTGGTGAAAAAAGGTCCACTGTTGGAGCAATCATTAGAAAATGGAAGAAGCTAAACATGACTGTCAATCTCCCTCGGACTGGGGCTCCATGCAAGATCTCACCTCATGGGGTCTCAATGATCCTAAGAAAGGTGAGAAATCAGCCCAGAACTACACGGGAGGAGCTGGTCAATGACCTGAAAAGAGCTGGGACCACCGTTTCCAAGGTTACTGTTGGTAATACACTAAGACGTCATGGTTTGAAATCATGCATGGCACGGAAGGTTCCCCTGCTTAAACCAGCACATGTCAAGGCCCGTCTTAAGTTTGCCAATGACCATTTGGATGATCCAGAGGAGTCATGGGAGAAAGTCATGTGGTCAGATGAGACCAAAATAGAACTTTTTGGTCATAATTCCACTAAACGTGTTTGGAGGAAGAAGAATGATGAGTACCATCCCAAGAACACCATCCCTACTGTGAAGCATGGGGGTGGTAGCATTATGCTTTGGGGGTGTTTTTCTGCACATGGGACAGGGCGACTGCACTGTATTAAGGAGAGGATGACCGGGGTCATGTATTGCGAGATTTTGGGGAAAAACCTCCTTCCCTCAGTTAGAGCATTGAAGATGGGTCGAGGCTGGGTCTTCCAACATGACAATGACCCGAAGCACACAGCCAGGATAACCAAGGAGTGGCTCTGTAAGAAGCATATCAAGGTTCTGGCGTGGCCTAGCCAGTCTCCAGACCTAAACCCAATAGAGAATCTTTGGAGGGAGTTCAAACTCCGTGTTTCTCAGCGACAGCCCAGAAACCTGACTGATCTAGAGAAGATCTGTGTGGAGGAGTGGGCCAAAATCCCTCCTGCAGTGTGTGCAAACCTGGTGAAAAACTACAGGAAACGTTTGACCAAACAAAGGCTACTGTACCAAATATTAACATTGATTTTCTGTGAGATAAGTCACAATTATCTTTTAAAATGTTTTATTCTGTGACGTAAACAAGCTTCATAAACACTGATGCACTGACTAAGTCTAATAATTGTTTTTATTAATGTCCCTCAGAGGAAGTGTAGGATGATTTCCTGATTCATAGCATACATATTCATAAGCAAAGCCTGTTTAAGGTAAGAGTTTGCCAAACTTCAAACCAGTGATGATAGTGCCATACACTCATGCTCACGTGTGAGTGATGCAACAGCTCGTCTCGGCCATCAGGGGGCAGTAGAGTTATTAACACACTTCACCAGCAGCTGATCACAGTTCAGTGTCTGAGGCCACAGAAATAAACTAAACAGGTTTTTTGTGATGTTGCACCAAATATCTCCAAATAATAACATGCTTATTTATTTAGATGTTCCTTCATCTCCTATTTGAAACAATGTTTTTAAACTAAATTCTGTGTAAACACCCTGAACATGTGTTGAGCATCAGCAATGGCAGATTGTTTTGAGTCCAGTGTTTCAAGAACTGACCCGCTCAAACATGACATTTTTAAGGTCTCTGGGTTATTGTCATGCATGCATGTGGAATTTGTTTAGGTTTCTTTTACCATTTTTAATTATTTGGTACAATATCTTTTTTTTTTTTACGTAATTCTCACTGTTATTAGAATATTTGATTTAAGCAAAAAAGGTGAATATAGACAACCTATATTCACTAGAATGTTATTTTATTAATCAAAATGATTGGTTTTCTACCACTAGGTGATCTAATGATGACATGTAAACTAAGATTTATAGTTGGTCACAATGCACAGTAGCTTCTAAACAAATGTTTTATAATACAATATATTATTGTGATCAGCAACCCTCTCATCATTATTAATGCTCATGAAACACACTGCAAAAAATGTTCTTCCTCAGTATTTGTCTTGTTTCCCAGCACAAATATCTGATACATTTATTTGAGAAGAAAAATAACTTGAGGTAATAAGTCTTGTTTTCTGAAAAATATATCCAGATTAAGTGAGTTTGTGCATAAAGGTAAGATACTTTTTTTTTTTTTTTTTTACCCCACTGATATTTTTTCTTGTTTTAAAGGGGTAAGAATTATTTTTTTAATTGCCAATGTGTGAACAGTTTGTAACGCAGCTTAAAAAACGAGACGTTCCGCGACTTCTTAGCTTGTCTATGAATGCCTAGACAGATTTTTACGTGATGTACTCGGGGCGTTTTTGCCGGGAAAATCAAACGGATGTGACGTTTACGCGCGCCCCTGCGAGCCGCTTTTCTGTTCTATGATATGAAATGAATGGAAAAAAGCCATTCTGTACTGTATTGTCAATGTGTCATGCAAAGAAAAAGCGATTAATTCAAATTACAGTCTCACATAGTCAGATCTCTAGATATAGTCTCAAATATACTATATAATCAACCTGTCATAACAGTGTAATTTTAATGACCTCATCTGTCGACATGATCGCGGTGAATGTGGACTTTTAATCCCGTTCAGTCTCTTGTTCGTTACGTGTGCACGAGCAATAACTTACAGGCTGCAGTTCACCTAACGGCCACCGGTGGCGCTAATAACAAGGGTTTCTGAATTTTACAAGCACAAAGTCACTTCACATGTACACATTGGTCAAAAATCAAGACTTAATATAACAATCATTGTGCTTCTCCAGTAAATGTATCTTGATTTAAGAATGTTTAGATGTTTGTCCTGGAAAAACTTTTTTTTTTTGCAGTGCATCACTCATAATAATTCATAACATGCTCTTTACTAGTTTTGTCAGCATTATTGGCTTCTGCCCCCAAAAACTGTGTGTGAAAGCATGAAGGTTTTGACCCGCTCTGTGATTCTACTTGTGGTCCATGTACAGAGTCGCGATGCATCGCGTCTGGGTTTCACAGTGATGCTGTGTGTGTGTGTGTGTTCATCATGCGAGAATAAAGACAGGGTGACTTTAAACCCTCGCTCACTGCCGCAGTCAGACAGCAAACTCTGCAGTCATTAATATGCAAAAATGCAAATGAGTGGGTAATTAAGAGCAGGAGTTCCACAGAGGCTCTTTGATTGCTAATGAATTCTAATCTGCAAGAACGGGGGGATGGGTTGATGAAAAAAGAATGAGGAGAGACACATATGAGAGACGGTGTGAATTCAAAACCTCGCTGATAAATTGGGGATTTTGTCTTTGGTTTGATGACCAGCTGAAATAACCAAAACTAAACCCGCCTGTCCTGAAGTAAACACTGCATGCACGACGACGAAAAAAACAGTGTGATATTTAGAAACACAATGCAAATTGAAGGATTCTGCATGCAAATATTATAATGATGTGATTTTAAAAGCTGAACGTTCTTTGCTTTCGAATTTTAATCTAAAATCATGACTTATATTGAGTTTGCGTGTCAAACGGTTTAATCAGGTTCACCTTCAGTATTAATTATTTATTGAGTAGCTTAGATGCATTACTTAATAAAACATGATAAATGATGTTCCCACGAGGCCTTATTTGTGTGTGTGTGTGTGTGTGTATGTGTGTGTTTTCCAGGCCCTGATGCCATCTGACCCTCAGCGAGTGGCTTTCGGTGTCTTGGCAAACCCTGAAACTGCAGCATATGTGTTGCAAAACCCAAACGATGTCATATTACCATTTTGGCAAGCCGTGACATCACATATGCACGCGGAGACAGAGATGTTGTTTAGAGCTCCCCTGACGCCCGCTTCTCATCTGTCTCTCTCTCGCGCATTCTTTCACTCGCATGGAGGATTCATGTGAGCAATGCGTGATGTTAGATGCAGAACGGCTCTTCTGTGTGTGTGTGTGTTTGAGGTGTATCTGTATGGTGTGGGTGTCGTTGCACTCCAGTTTTTAAATCTGTGACTGTGAGAAAACCCACTTTTATATGATCCGAAATCAAATCTTTCACATTCTATTGGCCTTCAAGTTTAGGATTTATATCCAGTACGGGAAGACATTTCAATTTGAGACGCATCCTTCCTTTTCTGGACCTATTGGACACTTTACTGCCTGATTTTTACCTCGAAATTCTGTCTGGATGTTTTTAATTGGCTTTCAGTGAAAATTAATAATATTCTTAGTTAAAAACACGTTGACAAGTCAAATTTTTCCATAAATGGCAGCCCTTTATTTCCTATTGCACTAATTTAGTGGTACTACCCAACTGAATGTGTGTCTGTTATTGTTGTACTGTTTGTATTGCATAAATAACCAGTAATGTGTGTGTTGTTGGTGGTGAGCTGAGCGGGGGCGTGGGTGGGGGGTTGTTCATTGTTTATTACACAGTACTCTGTGATCTAATTTAATTATTCTCCTACATTCTTATCAGATTATTATTATTTTTTGTATGTGTGTATATGTTTCCGTGACGTGTACATATGGGTAGTTGACGTGACATGGCTTTTTCACCGTCACAGAAGATAAAAAATAATTTATTTCACATTTTCATCATTTAGAATACTGTAAATGGTCAAACATTTTCTTGTTCTACATGAATTTGTTGTTTTAATACCCGAGTTATTTTTAATTTTTTTACAACTTTGAGCCAAATCTCAAAAGCGCCCTAAATTATTTCATAAATATTAACTTTTATAAATAAAGAAATTAATGTTTAATGTTTAATCTTAATGAACACTCCTGGCATAATTGTGCAAGTGTCTATTTCACTATGTTGTTTATGTGTCTATGTGGTGTTTTTAATACGCTTTAAGACAAACCATGTGTAAATTCATAAGTCAAGAGTATTTTCTCCTTAAAACTGCAGTGAACCAAAGACACGCTTTGAAATCGCTGGTGTTTCTGACGTCACAAACTACCTTGTAACCAATCAGATCAACGTGTGATCGTCAACCAGTGGATCTCTGAGCTGAGTGAGTGAGTGGAGGCGGGGCTCATTTGCATATTCATAGAACCGCGCATACTAAATGAGGCAAGGGTGTCGAGTTACATTCAAACTATTTTAAGGCATGATGAAATTGTTTCCAAGGAAAATGTATTTACACACAGACAGTGTCACTCCTGACCATAAAGAGGGTGTTGATAGATTGTGAGTCATGGTTTATGAGCATCAGTGATGACAACTCTCACGCATTCACCATGAGACTCACCAATTGACACTTTTCACACTGTCTCATGCCACACGTCCATTTTCTCACGCACAGAAAAATCGCGAAGCAAAGAGGACACGGAGACCGACAGACTAGACAGAGCAGGTTACTTATGATATTATAATCTCAGCTCTCAGATTCTGTCAATTTTATTACGAAATTCAAACAATAAATACCGTTTTGGCGCTTGTAAATGTGACGTGACAGATCGTGAACCGATCATCTCTACTAGCTAATAGTAAACAAACACAAATGAACAATGTTGAAAGATACAGTAGCCTACAACTTACCGAAATGTATATCAATATCGATCAATCAACCGCAGAAAGTGTCAATAAAACAGCTGGAGAACAATATATGTCACACAACGTTTACCTCATAATATAGGCTAGCATGTTAGTTGGCTAGAAAAAGAGCTATAGAGAGTATTTTGCTAAATATGTGTACTATATTACATATTTATTATATTTTTACTTAGCCTATATCATTAAATAAAGTTGTTATTATAATAAAAAACGCATTATATTTATTTTTAAATAAAACTCTATGTTTACAGCATTAGGTGAGTTTTTTTTTTTCTTGAGAAAAATTCAGGCTTATCTTGTGTAGGCTACCTAATATTTATCCAAATGTCGTAAAATTTGTGTCAAGCAATAATAAAACCCGTAGCTTAGCAGAAATTGCACCATGTAAACATTGTAACGTCACTAAATCTAATAAAATTCATTTTAGTTAGTAAAATGTTTTGACAATCACAATACACTTATTGTGATGCAATAATTTTTTTCACTCTAAGCCAAACTCAAAAGCTGCATCATTTGTTTTATGAAGTAATATGAGTGGTTATTGAGCAATATTGAGCAACACTGAAAAGTTGCTTTAAGGCTGGAATACACGACTCTGAACAGATTTTAAAACCGTAGGCATCATTCATCTGTCGAGTTGTAAATGTTACAGAGCATCATTCACTGAACTGCGGATCACACACTACCAGACTTTCAAGTCGTTCCGAACGCGACGATCTCGCGCGCGGATATGCGTTACAGATGTAAACAATGCGTTCTAAAATGGACTCAAATATGTTTGATGTTTTCCGACCGGATGGAATGAGAATCTGAAGCTGAAAAATAGGCCTATATTATGTGCGATTATGATTCACGACGTGATTTTCTTTCTGGCAGTTTTTTTTTGGGGGGGGGAGGGGGGAACTAGCATCGAGCCCTTCCAGACTTTATTCAATAGTAAAAGCTGTTCTTAAATCGAGCTGATAAACCTCTCTGCTTTGATACACACGTCACTTCCTTTCCTCATCAGCGCCGCCGCCGCCGCCGCGACCGCAATGTTGCACAGTAGCAGCGTGTTTCTCAGGAAGTGTGTGTGTGTGTAGATATACTGTAACCTGAGCGTGGGTGTTCACACACACCGGCTCTCCCCAAAAACACTCGTCAAGGGAACCCCGGCTTACGGGACAGCTGAAAACCGATGCCTGAGAGACAGCGACATCTGGCCTGAGAGAGAGAGAGAGAGAGAGACACACACACACACACACATCAAGAGAGAGAGAGTGTGTGAGAGAGACATCTGCCCTGAGAGAGAGAGAGAGAGACAGAGACAGACACACATCTTCCCTGAGAGAGAAGAGAGAGAGAGTGTGTGAGAGAGACATCTGCCCTGAGAGAGAGAGAGTGAGAGAGAAGAGAGAGTGAGAGTGAGAGAAGAGAGATACAGAGAAAAGAGAGTGAGAGAGAGACAGACATCTGCCCTGAGAGATAGATAGAGTGTGAGAGAGAGAGAGAGAGAAATGCTGTTCCAGACATGAAGATTCCTCAGAGTGTGTGTGTTGTTGATGTGTAGAGAAGATCACTGAGATGTGAGGGTGCAGGACCTGTAAAACCCCTGTAAAACCCCTTTAGAAACCAGCCCAGATAACAGGA
>NC_140214.1:1883648-1983648 GCF_951802725.1 Rutilus rutilus
CTCTCATTAGACTATTAGTAGACGGTGAGGTTTAGGTGTTAGTAGAATAAGTTGACATGCACTTGCAAAATAGTCAGTCGAATGTCTGGTGGGAGCATCAAAATAAAGTATATTAAGCAGACAGTCTATTAATAATGACTAGTTGACATGTAGTTGTAAAGTTACTTATAGTTAGTAGAATGTCTAAAGTGGACTGTCGATAATGTTTAGTCGCGAGACCGTCTTTAAACATACACTGAGTCTGTAAGAAATCGGCACGATTGGTCATCTTTCGTCTGACTGGGACAGCCCGAAATCCTACAATGTTTAAGAGCAAACATATTGAACATTAGCCGAAGAACTGTCAATTAATTAAATAAGATTTTTTTTCTCACAATATCGGGTTTTCAGCGTAGTGAAGCCTCTCCTCCATCCCAGTTAACACAGAACGTTCCCCTAATGTTATTTTTTGGTTATTTTTTTGGGAACCAAATACTTACGTTAGGGGAACGTTCTTTTTTGGTTTTATTTTTATGTAACAATAAAATAACGTTCCCAGAACGTTGCTGGGTGGTTACCATAAAAAATAACGTTCTGGGAACCATCAACTAACATTCTGAGAATGTTCTGGGTACCAAAAACTAACGTTATGGGAACCAAAAATTGTTAGCTGGGATTGACATCCATTCAAAACACGCTTTTTTGGCTAAGGTTGCAGGCTTGCCTTCAAGTGGTTTGACTGTAAGTAGACAGACTATATAAATTGCACGACACATTGACATTACATAATAGCTCTTTCGGCATTAACCTGAACGTATAAGCATTAGTGTCATTCATGTGTCAAAACGGAAGCGAGGTTTCCAGGACCGCGCGTAACCGTCAATCACATCCTTTTGATTTTCCCGGCAAAAACGCCCCGAGTCCTTCTCATAAAGTCGGGGAATGTTAAGTTTCGTTACAAGCTGTTCACAAATTGGCAATAAAACAGCGATTAATAGCTACATAATAATTCTTACGTAAAGCCCCTATAATTGGCCATATTAATCCATTCATGTCCTGAGCAGCTGCCACGGTCCGTCTCAAAACATCATACTACTTTCTCGTTATCATCATCATCATCAAGTGTGTTTTGACTCTTATCATAGCGTTCAGCGTATCTCTTGTCTCGAATGTGTCGGTTGTGCGAGGTTCCGGTTGCCATGGTTTCGTTGGTTTTGGCGGATGCTTTCAGTTAGCTAATCCTGCTCGATGCTCTCCAAACCCTGAGATGAATGCACTCGATGCCAGACACAGCTGGCCCTGCATTCAGGCCTGCACATTCACGGGCCCATCGACTCAATAGAGCAGCGAGTCAGGTGAGTGAGTGAGTGTGTGTGTGTGTGTGTGTGTGTGTGTGAGTGTAAACATCAACACCCATCCTCACTGAGCTCGAGATCAAGCCGTGCAAAAGCAGCGATGTTATTCGTGAAGAGTGTTTGCTCCGGCCAGCACATCATTTAGCTTTGCTATCAGTGTGTCAGATGTGAAATGTGAAACATACTGTATATTCCCCCCAAAACAACAACAACTATTTGTTGTTGCAGGGCTATTATAGTTACACAAATACAATAGATAAAACTCAAACTTATTTTTTTCAACAATAGCTGACAATGCAATATTTCTCATTTTCTTTTAGTTTAGCTTGATGCACTAAATTACTAGCCTATAAATGAAACTGAAAAAAACATGAGAACCATATAGACAAGTGCTGTCAAATCGATTAATCACATGTAACTTAAAAGTTTGTTCATTTAATAATATTTACCTAACTGTATATACTGTAATGTATGTGTGTACACAAACATAAACACAAACTTTTATTTTAGATACAATTAATCATGATTAATCGATTTGACAGCACTTACATATATATATATATATATATATATATATATATGTGTGTGTGTGTGTGTGTGTGTGTGTATGTGCGCGCGTATGTATGAGTATATATACTCACCTAAAGGATTATTAGGAACACCTGTTCAATTTCTCATTAATGCAATTATCTAATCAACCAATCACATGGCAGTTGCTTCAATGCATTTAGGGGTGTGGTCCTGGTCAAGACAATCTCCTGAACTCCAAACTGAATGTCAGAATGGGAAAGAAAGGTGATTTAAGCAATTTTGAGCGTGGCATGGTTGTTGGTGCCAGACGGGCCGGTCTGAGTATTTCACAATCTGCTCAGTTACTGGGATTTTCACGCACAACCATTTCTAGGGTTTACAAAGAATGGTGTGAAAAGGGAAGAACATCCAGTATGCGGCAGTCCTGTGGGCGAAAATGCCTTGTTGATGCTAGAGGTCAGAGGAGAATGGGCCGACTATTCAAGCTGATAGAAGAGCAACTTTGACTGAAATAACCACTCGTTACAACCGAGGTATGCAGCAAAGCATTTGTGAAGCCACAACACGCACAACCTTGAGGCGGATGGGCTACAACAGCAGAAGACCCCACCGGGTACCACTCATCTCCACTACAAATAGGAAAAAGAGGCTACAATTTGCACAAGCTCACCAAAATTGGACAGTTGAAGACTGGAAAAATGTTGACTGGTCTGATGAGTCTCGATTTCTGTTGAGACATTCAGATGGTAGAGTCAGAATTTGGCGTAAACAGAATGAGAACATGGATCCATCATGCCTTGTTACCACTGTGCAGGCTGGTGGTGGTGGTGTAATGGTGTGGGGGATGTTTTCTTGGCTCACTTTAGGCCCCTTAGTGCCAATTGGGCATCGTTTAAATGCCACGGCCTACCTGAGCATTGTTTCTGACCATGTCCATCCCTTTATGACCACCATACCATCCTCTGATGGCTACTTCCAGCAGGATAATGCACCATGTCACAAAGCTCGAATCATTTCAAATTGGTTTCTTGAACATGACAATGAGTTCACTGTACTAAAATGGCCCCACACAGTCACCAGATCTCAACCCAATAGAGCATCTTTGGGATGTGGTGGAACGGGAGCTTCGTGCCCTGGATGTGCATCCCACAAATCTCCATCAACTGCAAGATGCTATCCTATCAATATGGGCCAACATTTCTAAAGAATGCTTTCAGCAACTTGTTGAATCAATGCCACGTAGAATTAAGGCAGTTCTGAAGGCGAAAGGGGGTCAAACACAGTATTAGTATGGTGTTCCTAATAATCCTTTAGGTGAGTGTATATATATATATATATATATATATATATATATATATATATATATATATATATATACACACATATATAAACTTTTATGTTGGATGCGATTAATCGTGATTAATCGATTTGACAGCACTAATAAAAGACAAAAAAAAAGAAGACAAAAACACACAACAAAAATGTTACAAAATTTAACTAAAATTAAAATGAAAGCGAGAAAAATTATTAACAGAAAAACTCATTAAAATTTTAATTAAAAACATAATAGTATCTAAAATAACACTGATAGCAACTTTTGCATGGGCAAAAAAGCACTCACATTTTCTTTAGAAATGATGAGAAATTTATTTTAAAATAATAATTAGTTTCATATTTTTAGCATGGTATAATTCTATAAATAAAATATAAATGAGTAAATAAAATAAAAATAGTTATGTTCAATGGACCCTTTACACAGACTGTGACGACGTGTTTAAATAGTCATCAGCAATCGTAAATCCTGCAAAGTTTTTATATATACAGTATATATATATATTTTTTTTTTATGTACATTCATAACACTATACTTAGTATTATATTACCTTTGTATGAAATAACAAAAAAACTAGTTAACGCTGCCGTTATCAATCTCAAATTTTTTTCCCTCTTTTTTGAAAGTTGTGAAAACACTATTATGGAGTTTTTCTTTTGCTATTTGAGGAAATGGGAACACACACACACACACACACACAAATAATTTAACGTAGTCTCTAATTCACAGCTATAGAAGTTCACCCAACTATGACGACTTCTGAGAAACCCGTAAATGTGAAAGGCTCGATTTGTAATTATTATTCAGAATTATTTTATTTTATTGTTTTAGCAACTGAATCTCTGAAACAAAGGACTGTGGATTGTCTGGTCGCCGGTGAAGAAGACAGCATGATGAAAAAGTTAGTGCACCCCCACACAGGGGTTAGATTCTCACACACGGCTCTATTCATTGTGGGGTTAAACTGATTGACATGCTCCCTTTACCCGTCCGTGTTTGTGTTTCCAGTGGATTAGTGTTTCACTGACATGATGTTGCCGGTCTCGTCTGGTCCTTTCATAAATACAACACTAAACCTCTATAATCAGAACAGACATGCTTCATTTACTGTGTTATCCTGAACTTTATAAAGGGGAGAGAGATATTTATGACCTGAATGCTTGGGCTCGATGAGGTCATTTTAAACCACAATGTAATATTCACCGATTTGTAACGTTATCCGGCGATGTCAAGCATTCGCAAGCTTGCTTTCTGTAATATGACGCATTTATGAGTGAATCAGGATATTCAACGAGAAAGAAACTTGATTGCATTGTAAAATGTGCCTATAAATAGCTATTTTTGTAGGTTTTGGCCGAGATTGACGTCAGATGAAAAGGAAAGTTATGACATTTTGTATTATCGTATATATCTGTCTCTACATATACTGCATTATTTTTGTCTTCATGCATATTTATATATATATATATATATCCAACCAGTGGATTTTTGAGCTGAGTGAGTGAGTGGAGGCGGGGCTCATTTGCATATTCATAGAACCGCGTATACTAAATGAGGCAAGGGTGTCGAGTTACATTCAAGCTATTTTAAGGCATGAAGACATTGTTTTCAAGGAAAAAAATGCTTAAATATGTCATTTTGGTGATCAAAGATGAGTTTTAAGGGATAAAATTATCGACTACAGGGAGACTTTAAACTGACTTTTAAAAAATGAGTTGAATCTTGTGTAGCTTACAAAAAACTTTAACCTATTTTGATGAGTTAAAGCAATGTAAAAACATGTTGTCATGACTTATTGATCATATTTTTGGGGGGTTTAGTATATATATGACGAATTTTGAGTTAAAAAAGTAATTTATACACTGTTAAAAAGTTGCTGCCTTCAATTTTTTTAATCCACCTTTGGTGGAAATCAAGTTTTTAATGTTGTTTATGTGTCTATGTGGTGTTTTTAAAATGCTTTAAGACAAACCATGTGTAAATTCATAAGTCGACACCATTGCTGAGTATTTCCTGCTTAAAACTGCAGTGAACCAAAGACAGTCTCAAAAACGCTTTGAAATCGCTGGTGTTTCTGACGTCACAAACTACCTTGTAACCAATCAGATCAACGTGCCGACGGGCTTTAGCATATCATTAACAGCGGACTAGCAGTGGAGTCTCAAGAGAAGCAGGTTATATTTTTCTGTTGATATGAAAAATCGTGTAGATTTAGCAATATAGCGGGTGTATGATGTATATTACGATGCTATGATGAACTGTATGCCTTTCATGTTTTTTTCAACTACATGGTTTGTGTAACATTAGCAACACATTATTAGCTGTTTGATAACATAGTCAAGCAAAAGGCTAATGATATTAATTACCGTTATGTGTCCGACGTTGTTAAGAGAGAAACCATTGTGCAGCGAGTGGAGGCGGGGCTAATTAGCATATTCATGAATCCGCGTATACTTATGAGGCAAGGGTGGCGAGTTACAATCAAGCTATTTTAAAGCATGACAAGGGAAAAAACGTTTAAATATGTCATTTTGGTGATCAAAGATGAGTTTTAAGGGATAAAATGATTACCTACGGGGGAATTTAAGTACAATAAACTTGGATGTTAAAGTCATTTCAACTTAAATTAAACCGAGTTGACTCTTGTATCACTTATTTGAACTTAACTTGAACTTAATTTGAACTTAACCAAGCAATGTAAAAATGTTTTCATAACTTATCGATCATAAATTTTTTACAGTGTACGAGTATTGACGTGTCTATATTGAACAAATCTATTTCACATTTACTTGTTTAAACGGCTTTATTTCTGTTATTGTTTCTTGAAAACTATAAAACACAGGTATGTAAAATGATATTTGATGTATTATTTGCACTGCTGAATCCTTCACAATAACACCAGGGGAACATGAATCAAGAAAGCAAATAGGGTCAATTTGGATTTCATGTTTAGACCTTAATGTCAGGGTTTGCCTGGACTGATTTTCATTAGAAAATGCCATCGTTTCAATGTCAACACCTGAGGACAGATATATATTACACATATGAATCATCAGGTCGCTGTTTGCTCATATTAATCTCTCCCCTGGTGTGGTTTCTGTACCACACTGACCTCAAAAGAAAAACACCAGTTAAAGGGCTGAGATGCACACGGGGGCACAGCTTCTGTTTTCCCACCACAACACCAAATGTTGTCTCTTCCTCCGCTTTAGTGGCCCTGAAAGTCCTTCTCACACCTCCGGTCAGAAGCCATTTGCTTCGCTCCCATTCTGATCATGGCCCATTCAGTTTTAGATTATCCGAGGTGTTTGCTCTCCAAATCTAAGATGGATTTAGGAAGTGCTAACACCTGCATGCTGTTTTTACAAACTCAAGGTGAAAAAAGAAACAAGTTTATTGCTTTTGCATATCAATATGTCATATGTTAGATCTCAAATAAGATCCGTAGTGCCCCAAAGAATATAAACAATGCAAAAAAAAAGAGGCATAGTAATCCTACTTTTTGTCAGTATGACTAATTAGAAATGTTTTTATTCTGAATATAGTCCTAATGAGGGGAATATGGGTCTATAAATGGAGTTAAACTCCATTTGTGTGTTTACTGTCTGTCTCACTATACTGTCCTGTGGCGGGACCAGAGATCATATCAGATGATTATATTTTCACGTATCATAACATAGTTTTGAATGATTACCATATTGAATTATTTACATGATATTCCAAAGAATATCACGATATTGCAATAACTAAACACCTTAGTAATACCATGGCACTTTTATTAGTACTATAGCGTGTTTTATCTTAAACATGCCTGCTATCGTTATATAATATTTAGCTTTGTTTCGAACGAATTTCGAAACTAACTAAGCATCTGCGATCTCGTTTCTACGACTGAATTAGCAGCATACGTTTTTTGTTAAACAAAAAAAAAAAAACACACACACAGTATTCCATGGCTTCCTGTTGCCATTCTTTTAAAACCTTGGTAGGGTGTGCAGGGAAGAGAGGTTTGGCTTTAGTGTTAAAAAGTGCTTTCATTGGCCATTGAATGTGTCAATCAAGCTTTCCTGGCTCCCTATTGGTCAGTTCGGTGGGTCTATCGTTCCATCTCGCACTGTTTCTCAGTCCGTCTGTCTTCAACAGTGCGTCGTCTCATTCCGCGCGTTAGTCTAGTACGGCACAATTTACAGCAAAATCCTGCTCATATTGCGATAAAGTTAGATATACTGCTCTCCGTTGTATTAAGTATTTTAATTGTGCCGCGTGTGTAGTAAATATCAAAGTAATCGCGTAATCTACACAGTCCTAGTTTTCTGGGCGTTTGAAATCGGACACCGCTATAACGTCTCCCCTCGGCGCGGAGGGATACACTATTGGGGCTGACAATGTGGACGGTGCTAAAATGTCTCCTCGGAAGATGAGATGTTACATTTGTAGCGCTCAAAAGAATTAGAATAGAACTTTAGTCAGAGTTGTATTTGAGCACAGTTACATTGTAACAACTCTTGACGCGGATTGTTCGCGTTTCCCGGGAAATACGACCCGTTTTGCACCGTGTTTTTGCGGGACCTGAGACACGGAGGGGGGAAATTTTGTCCCCCAACTTTTCTGTTTTTCCTCTCAGGCTGAAGCGCGTTTCTCTCCCGCTGGATGCCGCGCGCGTGACGGGAGAAACGGTAAATATGTGCCACGTTTATCATGTTTTATACGCGTAAAGGTGCACCATTTTGACTTTTACGCGCCTGTTGTAATTATCGAACTTTTGTTGCATAGTGAATGTGTGTGAAGTGTTTTGTCTAAGAGCTTTGGTGTGTGTATGTGTGTGTGTGTGTGTGGGGTTCGAGTCCAGAGGAAACGGCTTCTTTGTTCAATACTGCCAACAATGTCAAGTTTAAAACACCATTTATAGCTCCTTTTTACCACGGTAAATGTGTGTTTACAACTTTATAGTGAATCTTCTGCCTGTTTCACTTGTGTATTTGCTGCAATTTGGGTATTTTTGATGGTTATAACAGATGAAAGTTTGCACTGGGGTTAAATAAAGTCATCTGTGAAGTTAATTTGACGTATTTACATTTAACTTGATTTGTTGTGTATTGAGTTTCTTCTTATTTGCAGTTCGTCTTGTGTCCTGGTCCGTTTATTTGACTTTTCTTGGGAAACAACTTTTCCTAATTGCATTTCTGGGAATAGCTTTCCCACCTTTTCCTGTGTAGAATATCCATATAGGTGTTTACATGCTTTTATCTGCTCTATTCTCCCATAAAGAGTGTTTGTACTTGTTCTTGTGTAGTTTTCAAACTTTGTGTCGAGGACCGTGTGTTTCTTTGTGTTGGAGAGGTTGGGGAAGGGGAGGGGGGGTGTCTTGTTCACCATTTAGGGTGAACGTGGCCTGAAAAGCCTTCATGTGATTCGGCCTGTTGCTGATCATTCTGGTTTTGAGACTTATGGATTATATTTGATCTTTTTGATGTTGTATGTATAAAACTGCGGTTGCACGTGTTGTAGAAGATTAAAGCTTTGCCCTAAAGCAATGGAGTTATGCTTTCACATATATATATATATATTTTTTAGTGCTACTGAATGTTAATTTTGGTGTTTACTTCTAAGGTTCTTTAAAGATGTATAATGATATTAACATGCCATTATCACCACATATGACCTAAACAACACTCCATAGTGCTTAAATATGATCTTAACACTAGTGCCATGTAACATACATGTCAAAAAGTCCATGCACACATGCCCAAAAACATGATGCTAGCCAAGTATGATATCAACAGTAATGTACTATGGTTTACGTTGCATTAAAAAATAATTATACAACAGGTTTTTGCAATGTTATTTGCCCTGAAAACTCTGGTTTTCCATGGCATACACTACTGTTCAAAAGTTTAGGCTCTTTAAAAGGAATTTATATTTTTATTCAGCAAGGACACATTAAATTGGATCAGAAATGACGACAGTAAAAACATTTCCAATAAATGCTGTTCTTTTGAACTTTCCGTTAATCAATGAATCTTGGAAGTGAAATGTCGATTTTTCACAAAAATATTAACCCTTTAAAACATTGATAGTGATCAGAAATATTTCATTAGCAGCAAATCAGCATATTATAGTGATTTCTAAAGGATCACGTGACTGAAAATTCAGCTTTGAACCTCAGAAATAAATGACATTTTACAGTATATTCACATAGAAAACAGCTGTTTTAAATCGTAAAAATATTTCACAATTTTTACTGTATTTTTCATCAAATAAATGCCACTTTGATGAGCAGAAGAGACTCATAAATGTTTGTGCATGTCCTAAAATCGCAGTATAATCATACTACATAATGCACTTTCTGATATTCCTTTGCATCCCATATGAAAAAGTAAAGCAATGATTGTGCTGGATTCTTTGCAGTGTTTTGCGATGGTGTTTCACAGTCCTCTACCTGTTGATCATCAGTGGAGGTGCTGATTATGATTCCAGTGAAGGTGTTGTTGGCGCAGTGATGATGATGAAAGTATTTTTGGATGAAGCTTCTCACTTTCCTTGTGTCTGTGTGATGCAGTGCTGATGTTTAATGAGTTGGTTCATGAATTAAGAAAAAAAGTGTAAAATCACAGCACTTCCTTTTTTTAAACCGGCGAAGTTGACGTGACATTTGTCTTCTGAAAGCAGCCAAAATTAGTTTGCAGTTTTGTATGAAAAGCAAAATAAATGCATTGTACATAAAAAAAATAAAAGTAAAATAAAATTGCATATAAGAGTCCTAATATCTATTAAAATGTTCCATTTATGGCAAATAAAGGTCCATATTTCATGCTATGGAAATGTTTCACATGCAGTGTTTCATTCATTCCAGGAATCATAGTTGTTTGTGCAAACTAACTAGTTCCCGTACTTTAGGTGTGTGTATCTGTGGGTGGTTGCTGGAGACTCGCTGGTGGTCTCTCTTGGTGGTTAACTGAGCTCATATGTGGTGCATTCTGGGAAAACACTACATTAAACCACATCTCTAATGTTGTGTAGCTCTTCGGATGGAAGCCGCAACCGGATTATTTTGGATCGTACGCGTGATGCATGTCAGATTTGATTACTAGGCCCAGATACATTTAACCTGAGCTTCATAAAGCACACTTGTTCATTACGCATCTCCTTCCCCGGCAGGATCATAAACCTGTTTGAGCCGAGAGAGAGAGTCGTCTAGCACGAGAAGCAGATCAAGAACACACAGGATCAGGATGGCTACGGTGGGAACCGACCTGGAGCTGAACGACCTGTTGGATTTCAGTATTGTAAGTTTGATTGACTGTTCTGCTGTTAATAATACACATTATTATTGGGGAGTCGGCATCAAATGTCAAGCGGAGTCATTAAAGTGCCCCATTATGCTTTTTCTAGGGATGCACCGATATGAAAAATTTGCCCAATACCGATAATAATGTATATTTGAAAGCCGATAACCGATGAATCTGAATTCACATTTTTTGAGAGCCTGATTACAAAAACAAGTCTTAACATTAAAAGCCACGTGCCAAACACACAATTATGATGTTCTCATTATAACGTTATGTAGCCGATATGACAGACTTTTTGCACTTTACTGTATTTTCCTTTTTTGAAGTGATTCCAATCATATTTCAAGCCATTTAAACCCATCATGTTGAACAGTGCACATCTGAAGTGGCTCAGCTCGAGGAAATAATACATTTAATATATCGGCCAAATTTTCTTATCAGGCCGATAATGATAGCATTAAAAATCCCTAGCTTTTTCGAATATTACCTTTCATGCAGTGTGTAATGGAGCTGATTGTGAATGGAACATTTCTGCAAAGTTTTAAGTCACAATGCACGACAAATGAAGTGATCTCTTAAAGAGAACAGACTCCGAACTGCCGAAATGAGCCATTCGCATTGCAGTTTCAGTCTCACTGTTACAAACTAATGTAACAATGTAACAAATGTGCATAATGCCAGCCTGTGGTCTTCATTGGCTGCCGGCGAACAGCGTCTCCTTTGCTCCGCCCTCAATCACTGTAGTTGTAGCTGAGACTGGAAGAGCTCTTTTTCTGCACTTCAAAAGAATGAGGAATTGATACGGAAAAACCAACGCCATCGTTTTTATCTCTGTGAATCAAGTGTTGAGGAAGAGCTGAAATCCAGATATGGTAATTGGGTGTTTTTTCCCCGATGTGGACTGTAAGCGGTCGACCAATCACAGCAGACTGGGCCGTCTGACCAATCAGCAGAGCAGCTCTCAGAGAGGCGGGGTTTAGAGAGACTGAATCTTCGAATGAACCGTTTCAGACACTGAGAGAAAAGAGCTGATGCTTCAATGGAGATTATAAGAGAATTAAAGTGTTTCTTGACCTTGGATGCATGTAAAGCTGTTGTAGGAGACTCCAAAACACAATCAAAAACCTTAAAATAGCATAATAGGGGCACTTTAAGCAGTAAAGGTACAAGAGACTGTGCTGTATTTTGACTACTAATGGCCAAACATATATATATATATATATATACACACACCCCTTTCCGTAACTTTCCGCTTTTCAACTTTTTATTAAACAAATTCATAAAATGTCATAGACCAAAAAAATTTATATTTGGTGTAGGATTTGTTTTGAAACCATTTCCTTTCATAAATTGTTAATTTCATATTTTACAAACAATTGGAAAGTAACACATTGAATTAAACGTGAATTTTTGAAGTAGAAAGACTGAAAGTAAACCGTACTCCAGTTATATTTACAACTTTGAATGTAATGTAATTTTTTTCAGTGTAGCAGATTTGATTGTGTGTGTAAATGGTTTCAGATCAGAGCTGTTACTATATCGTGTGTTTTAGGAGTTTACTTAAATGGCAAAAGGTGATTTTACACTTTTGTCAATATTTGTCAAGTATTACTGATGCTTTGTACATGATATGATGTGTTTTTGAAGCTGTGGTGTGTGTTTTGAAATGATATTTTCTCTCTTCGGTAGATGTTCCCTCATCAGATGCCAAACGGGAAGAGCCGAGGCCCAGCTTTACCCAGCAGTCAGTTCGGTAGGCACTTTAAAATTATTTACTTTGTTATACCATGACTGATTCAGGATGGCGGGGAACTGATATAATCTGTAGTCGACTTTCACATTTTTTGGAAGATTCGCAAAATGGACTTTAACATGGTAGCAAATGAACAGGCATTTGGTGGAAATTTGGTGCTCCGGTTCTGCAGAAATCGGCGAGTGTTTCCGCACACGTGTCGTTGTCGTTATAATCCCAGTGTTTGCGAAGCCTGTCTGATACTCGTCTTGCTCTCGCCGTTTCATGTTCTCAGCTGTCGCCCCTCCATCATGGGGGAGGAGAGGATGATGGGAAATGAGTCGTCCTCTCAACCCCTGCGAACAATGTCAACAAACATTAAAACAACAGGCAAAACACCCCCCACCCCCGATGCACCATCTCCCCCAAATTCAGTCTCTGTTCGCTATGGAGGTTCAGATTCAGAAGTCTTTGTTTATGAGTGAACCTCCTGAAATCCAATTTCTTTTGCAGTGTTTTTAATGTATTGTTTGTAATTTAGCATTCATCTAAAATGGACGCATTGGACCGTGACACTATATACTGTTGCTAAACATTTCGGCAAGTTCTGGATGAATAAATAATTCGACTATTTCATTAGAGAGACACAGCACTTCACGACAGCTCTTCACGACAGCACGCCAAAATAAAAGTTTGGTTTAACTTGAAGAAATTACAGCAGAATGTACGTCTCAATGTAATCATAACAGTAAAATTATTAAAATTTTGTTTTTTAAAGAATATCACACAATTTTTCCCTCATTGTTTTAATTTTAATTTCTAAAACCTCTGATGTTTACCAAGAAATGAAAGGACATTTTCGTTTAAATACGTTTGTTTTATGCCTTAATTTGATTCCCACCATGATAAGAAATTTGTAATAAATCAAAAATCTAGAAAAGTAAAACGGTTAACAGAAAAAAAACCAAACATTAAATATTATTAAAAAATGTTTTATTATTGTTACAACAAAAAATATCATTAACAAAAATAAATTGTTTAAATGTTATGAATTAATTAGGAATACTTTTTGATTTATTAATTGAATTTAAGAGTCATTTTCGTTTTAATGGTTTAATAAAAATGTCCACGGAATTTGGGGAAGAAAAAAATAAAGAAATAACATTTAAATTGTATACGTTTAATGATTTCAATTAATTAGACATGCTTTTGATACTAAAATGTAATGTAATATTTAAAATGGGGAAAAAAACTGAATTTGGGAACATAATAAAACAGATTTTAAAGGGCCCTATTATTGTCAATGAAAGTCAATGGTGTCCAACTTAGTGTTTTTCAGAATATCATCTCTTGTGTTTCGCTGAAGAAAGTCATAAAGGTTTGAATTGAGTAAATGATGACAGAACTTGCATTTTTATTTCTTGATGTGTGAATTGCTCCATTAATCTGGCGTGAGCGGCGATCTGTGTGAAATGAGATCTGGTCCGGCGATGATGGTCTCCTCTACGGCAGACGGTTGGTGTCATTGTCCAAATCCTCCATGCAAAGGACAAAAAGTTCTTCACAAGTCAATAGATGACATGTGGAAGAGTGTATAGTTTCAGCATGGCGCTGATTGAGAGAATATGAGTGTTATGGCTGAAGAATCTGCTCGTCGTTAGATCAACACAAAGAGTAAAACCACATGCTTTCTTTTTGAACTTTTTTTGTTTGAATAGCAAGTGACTCGTCCTGCCCAACTTCTACGCTTTGTAATTTAATACTTGATTATTATTTCCCATTTTGTTGCCAATTGAGTGAAAACCTTGTGAAATGACAAGATTAGGATTTAGTGTTTGACTCGTGAAGTTTGAGGAGGGTGTTTGAGTCTGTCACCGGCCACAGAGTTTCACTTACTGACTACCTGAAACTGAGAATAAGAGAGATATTTATAACAGCAGAACTCGTGTTGGAAACACAGAGAAATGCAAAGTTTTCACGAATAGGAAAGAAAAATCGTCATCCTGGCAATAGCTATTAGTAGAGCTCTTCTGACAACATCATTCTGTTAATGTATTTGCTTTTAAATAACTTTCTTTTGAACCATCATTATTGCAGTACTAATTAAAAACATTTTCAATGCAAGAAACAACACACTGTAAAAATCTGTGTCTATACGGAGCACTAAGATATAACGTCAAATTAAAGGCACAATATGTACGATTTTTGGATTAAAATATCTAAAAACCTCTAGAACAGGGTCGTATATGTTGTGTACTTGCCAAATGTTTCCAAAAATGTTAAAATCCAGATAAATACACAATCTTAACCATCCGTGACGTCATGAGTTCCCCTTGATTTATGGTTTTACTGTTTTTATTTATTAGACAGGCGAACAACTGTTTAGAGCTTTATCAACAGAATATATATCATATATACAGAATATAATTGTTATACAGCTTAACACAGTTAGTCTTGTTTTTCTTGATTTATCACGAGTAACATGTTTGTACCAAGTATTAAGTGTCGAACAGCATAATCAGAAATAGCTTTATTTGTGGTATCAGTTATTCAGCATTTTCTCCACCATGCAATGTTTTAAAATCAATTACATGCCATTTAGCAAAACAAGTCATCCGGCTTTTATTACTGTGATATTCTGGTATTGATCCAGCTTACTTCAGTGAGTAATGCTATAACATTACTTCGATCACACTCAAATATATTTTCCGTATGGTTGTTTCGATCAAATAAAGTGGTATTTACCGTTATTTCACAAAGAGGACTTAATCAGTCGCTTCTGTTACTGTTTATTTGTAGTTGTAGGACAGCGTGTTTACATCACATTTAGAAAGAACGATCATTTCTACACATTTTCCACCCAAGATACGACATGAGGAGCTTTAGCACAGTCCCAGTACGGCTGTATTTTGACTCAGAGGAACAGAGGAAGATCCTGAAAAAACAGACTTGCTTTGTTTTGACAAATGCCAAACTAAATATGAATATATCAGACAGTCCGGTGTAAAGAGACGAGACATAGTGACAGATAAAGAAAATAAACATGATTGTGATAGCCTTTATGATTTGTCTGATTTCTTCAAGCGGTCGTGTTTACCATGTTTACTATGGTAATGGTTCGTGCGCATAGTCTTATGCATCGCTTATCAATATTTCTGCCTTATACGGTGATCAGAATCCACGTCGGACCTCAAACAGAAGTTATTTCAGAAGTGAGTTTTGAGCTAAAATGTTTTTTAAAGGGGTGGTTGATTCATGATTTCACTTTTCTAACTTTAGTTAGTGTGTAATGTTGCTGTTTGAGCATAAACAACATCTGCAAAGTTACGACGCTCAAAGTTCAAAGCAAAGGGAGATATTTGCTTTTAAAGAAATCGCTTTTTAAGGACTACAACAAACGGCTGGTAGAGACTACACGAGCTTCCTCCCGGGTTAGTGACATCACCAACCCTAGAATTTACATAAACCCCGCCCCTGGGAATGCGATTTATAGATTATCAAGACAGAATATGCTAATCAATGACTAGAATATAGATAACTACAAATCAGCTTCATAAATTCATCAACTAACCATTCAGAAATGTCCTGTTGCTTCTACATGTTGTCACTTCTTCTCGAGTCTCTCCATCTTTCTGACTCCGGTTTGAACATAAAAGGCTAAAAGTTTTTGAAATTGTCAGTGTGTGTGTGTGTGAGGTAAAAGGACACAAGCTCTTGAAGCTCCGCCCCCTGTGCCGGGAGCAGCAGCTCATTTGCATTTAAAGGAACAGACACAAAAAGGCGCGTTTTTGCTCACCCTCAAAAAGTGACAATTTTAACATGTTATATAAAAATATCTGTGGGGTATTTTGAGCTAAAACTTCACACACACACTGGGGACATCAGAGACTTATTTTACATCTTGTGAAAAGGGCATTACACCACCGCTTTAAAAAGTCTTTAATGCTGATGTTAGCTGGTACATGAAATCAGCCGTTGGCCCCGAAAGTGACAGTGAAAACGCGGCTATTGATCTTATATCACTAAAATCATCCCACATGTTATAAATCCTCAATATAGCGCCCATCCCTAAACAACAAGACTGATATTATACACTAGTGAGGCGTTTGATATGCAGGCTGAATCAAAATAACCTGTGATAAGCTTATGAGTCACATGTGAGAACTAGTAATAAATCAAGTCGAGAGACGGTCCTGTTGAACACGATGTTTGAGTGTTTGTGTGTCTGGGACCCTTGTAGCCCATGACTCAAGTGTGACTCGCTCAGCGTTTCTCTCCTCATAATTATAGCTCTGGTGTCTTCGTGTGAATGTATCTGGCCTGAGTCACTCGGTTGGCTCACGACTCGCTCACGATCCCCGCGGGCCTGAGACTCTGTCATGTGTGTACCGTGTAATTAGCGTGTCTGTTCGGGCAGGTAGAGCTCAGGACAACACAACACGACTCGACTCTCGCTAGCGTGATTCATCTGCTCATAAACGGACAACCTGCTCTTAGTGATGTCAAATATCTACTTTTATTTCGTGATAAAAATGCACTAATTCACTTTTATAGGGTCAGAGCTCCAGACAAAAATAAAAAATGAAGGAGCCCTGAGGAAATAAGTGCCATAATTTTTTTTTTAAGCCCCCCTGACGTCAATAATTGTATTATTGATCATTATTTATTATTGATTAAGATTATTTTATAATCTTTGATCACCATTTAAAGATTTTTCCTTTTCTTCATGCCTTAAAATATCTTGACTGTAACTCGACACCCTCACCTCATTTAGTATGCGTGGTTCTATGAATATGCAAATGAGCCCCGCCTCCACTCACTCACTCACTCAGCTCAGAGATCCACTGGTTGACGATCACACGATTGATCTGATTGGTTACGAGCCAGTGATTTCAAAGCGTGTTTTTGAGACTGTCTTTGGTTCACTGCAGTTTTAAGGAGGAAATACTCAGCAATGGTGTCGACTTATGAATTTACACATGGTTTGTCTTAAAGCATATAAAAAAAAACACCACATAGACACATAAACAACAATTATGTGCCACAAAAGAACAAATGTGTTTTTATTTTCTCATGTGTTGTCACGTTTTCAACACATTTTCATCCATCTTGTGGATGTCCTGAACTAAGATTCCCTTAAAGTCGAAACTGAATGGCTTTTCCTACTCGAGAACTACATACACTCCTTTTAAACCATTTAGCAGATGAGTTTCCTTTCTCTACCAGGGTCCATCAGGAGTGTTTAAAAGCATCCCAGCTGGTTGATGAATGTCCAAGAACCTCGAAGCTCAAATATAACACAACATGACACGATTCCCATACGATGGTCTGTTTTATTCGATAGCTCTGGCTTCCCTGTCATTGTGAAACGTGTTCAGACGTCCGTCAGGTCGTGTTCCTCACCTGTTTGTGGTGTACATAAAGCGTGGTTGTGATCTGGAAGGTCGCTGGCCCCTGCGGAGGAGGCAGAACGGATCAGCTGTAACCATTAGACGCTCAAACACGTAGCAGACGCTTTTTATTGGGCCTGCAGAGCAAAGTTTTGTTTATTCAGGTGCGGAGGGGAATGTCTCATAACTTCAGCCGTTCGCTATTAATGTAAAGAGATCTTTATGGACGTCTGGAGAGCGAAAGGGGCTTTTTCTGAATGAATTTCTCACTTTTCCTCCCACTAATCAGTTTGTTAATTGGAGTGAATGTTCAGTGCGCTTATGAATATGGATCACCTCTATTTTTGAGGGTTTTTTTCATACTGTGCTGATATGTCATCACCCTCCTGTTGTTTCTCACACAGTATTTCACAGTATTAGCTGTCTTTCATCTCTGTCTCTTTTTCCCACCCGCCACGGAGAGCTGAAAATACAGATCTCACTTCCCCTGTACCTGAAACGCTCCACATGATCCAAAACTGACCGTACTTACTGGAACTTTATTAATGCACAGTCTTGGTCTCATTGTTAATGATTCATCAGTTCACGTTATTCTAAAAAAATCCTCATAATTTTTCATTAAAATATAATAACTTTATAGCTCCTCCAGTGAAATGACTTTCTTTATGGCTGAAATCTGAACTTGACTGAAGTCCCCTTGCTTACTCTCACCCAGAAGCCATTTCTCACTGCCTATTTATTCATGCATTTATTTATTAATGTGTTTATATATGACTTTATTTGAGTATATTTCTGTTTACGCATTTATTTATTTGTGCATTCATTTTTTATTTATTTATTTATACATTTATCTATTTATGCAATTTTTCTATTTATGCATTTATCTATACATTTATCTATTAATGCATTTAGTTAGGACTTTATTTACAAGTATATTTGTACATTTGTTTATTTACGCATGTATTTATGCATTTATCTTTTATGCATTTATTTATGCATTTATTTATTAATGCATGACTGTAATGTAAAATATACATTAAGTTGTGAATTTATGCATTTATCTATGCATTTTTATGCATTTATCTATTTATTTATTTACGCATTTGTTCATGCATTTATCTATTAATGCATTTTATTTATAAGTTTTATACATTTATGCATTTATTTATTTTTTGCAAATATGCACTATTTATGCATTCATTCATTTATGCATTTTTTTTTATTTATGCATTTGTTTGTTTATTTATGCATATATTTATTGTAGGTTATATTGGTCAGTGTAGTGTGTGTGTGTATATATATATATATATATATATATATATACACACACACACACTACACTGACCAATATAACCTACAATAAATATATGCATAAATAAACAAAATATATATATATGTATATATATGTGTATGTATGTATGCCAATATTGATAACAATCTTCCTATTTTTACATTTTGATTACCTCAACCGTCATCAAGCGTTCACTTAAAGTTGATCTTCATTAGCACAATTTTTTTATAACACGATTATTTTAATCTTCAGCAGATCTCCTAATAATTACCCATCTTTCATACTTTCAATTATTTGTAGTATATTGTACTATTTACAAAGTTTAGTATTTTTAACTACACTTTTTTGTCCGTGAGCTCATTCTGCGGATGCTGTCTCGTCTGCGATCCTCAGGATGATGATCCACCGGCTTCAGGAAGTCGCGTTATTGTTAAATCGTAATGAACTTTCCGTCCTCATTGTGTGGGAGCAGCTCGTCTGCACTAAAGCAACGGTAGTGCTTGAATAATTCTTTCCTGTTTTGCTGGTTCTGCTCTGTCAGTGGTGTGTGTACTCGACTGTGTGTGCTGTTGTGTTGTCCCTTGCCATTTTATTGAATTTGCTGACACAAGCCTATGACCCCCCCCACACACACACACACACACCCGAGGATCGTGGAAATGTCTCTAAAGTCGTAATTCACTCGTCCGCCGTACTTCTGTTCCGCTCCATCGCCGGCTCTGTCGTGATCACCCCCCCTTTCCCTCTTTTTAATTAGACAACAAAACAAAAATGCATATTCATAAGCAGAGACCTCATTAATATGCACAATTATGCAAATCAGCACACAATTAAGCTTCTCCTCTCCAGAGATGTTTGCGAGCGTTAAGGCGCAGACGGGGGGGCGGTTTCGGGAAATTTCTGCACCATCAATCTTTAAAAATCTTCCGTTCGGTGTCTCTCCAGCCTTTGTGTGCCTTTTCTCCGAGTTCCAGCGCAAATATTCGGTGACATTTGTGGTTTTAAAAACCTTTGAGGTTTTGGTCGACGGCTCACCTCACGCGTCAGATCTCACAGAAGCGGGCAGATAGAGAGATGCAACACACAAACACAGTTTCGCCCATCGAGCTTCGGTCGGGTCATCACCTGACCTGATAATGCACCGCTTGTGGGGGAGATCTGACAGTGTGAACGAACGCTGCCGGAACATCTTTCTGCAATCTCTTTGTGAAAGAGGCTTAAGATACTCGTCTTATGGGGTTTTCCAGTAAACCTCAAATCAGCCTACAGGGCTCATTAAGATCTCTTAGTCCACGAGCCATTCAGCCAACCCACTGACTAATTAACTTAACTTAAAATATATATGTTTTGCACACATTTCTAACTGAACACTCTTTTCTGTGGCAGGGTTCATTTATGCATTTATCTTTTATACATTTATGTATTTACGCATTTATTTAATGCATTTATGTTTGACTTTATTTGAGTTTATGCATTTATTTTTGCATTCATTTATTTATAAATGTATTTTTAATGCTTTTTTAATGCATTTATTTTTTAAATCTATCTAATGTATTTATGTATTTAGTTATGACTAGGTTTATTTATACGTTTATGCATTTATCTATTAATGCATTTATGTATCTAAATACATTTATCTATTCATTTGTTTGAGTTTATTTATGCATTAATTGAATGCACTTATCTTTGACTTTATTTGAGTTTGTATTTACGCATTTGTGCATTCATTTATTTATAAATGTATTTTTTAATGCATTTATTTATTAAATATTAATGCATTTATGTATTTAGTTATGACTTTATAGGTTTATTTATACATTTATGCATTTATGCATTTATCTACTAATGCATTTATGTATCTATTTATACATTTATCTATTTATGCATTTGTTTATTTGAGTTTATGCATTTATTTATTGTAGCATATGTTGGTCAATGGTCAGTGTTGGATATATTAGCCAAGATTGATAACAATCTTTCTCTTTTTACATTTTGATTACCATATTTCTAACTGAACACTCTTTTCTGTGACAGGTTTTCAAAAGTGCTAAATGACTATTTGTCGTTTTTACTGTGCATTATTTTGATGCATTTATTATATTAATTGCATAAAAAAATACAGTATCTATAAAACGTTTTGTGTCAGAGATTTTTGTACAGAAATCAATACTTTTATTCAGCATAGACACAATTAAATTGATCAAAAGCGACATTTATTTTGTTACTAAAGATTCAATTTCAAATAAATGCTGTTTTTTTAATGTATTTTTATCAAAGAATCCTGAAAAAAAATAAGAAAAAAAAATGCACCATAGTTTCCACAAAAATATGAAACCGTTTTCAATTGATAATAATCATAAATGTTTCTTGATCATCAGATCATCATATTAGAGTGATTTGTGAAGGATCATGTGACACTGAAGACTGGAGTAATGATGCTGAAAATTCAGCTTTGATTACAGGAATAAATTACACTTTACTGTATAATCACATAGAAAACAGATGATTTACATTAGAATAATCTTTCACAATTTTTACAGTATTTTTGATCAAATAAATGCAGCCTTGATGTGCAGAAGAGACTCTTTCAAAAATCTTACCGACCCCAAACTGTATTATATTAGTGTAGATAAAACGGTGTACATTTATAATGTAAAATTGATTATTGGCCGCGATGTAAAAGCAATTATTGTTTGTTTGTGTTTCAGGTTTAGATGAAAGAAGCGGCTCAGGCACTTGGGGTTCAGGAGAAGCGAACGGTCCCTCGTTCGGCGCACGGGTATGAACACACACACACACACACACACGACACTGACTCACACGGTGTTTGTTCATGCTTCGCTTGTACCATTAGATCTTAATCCCTAAAGCAAACAATCCCGACTGGACTAGTTATCCGGTCCACTTTAAGACGACTCCTATTTAGTTTGAAGGAAACTGGTGTGTATCTTTAGATCGTAAGCTCAGTAAGTGTGTGTGTGTTTGTGGGTCAGTCGGTCAGTGTGGGAGATTAGCGGACCGTTGCTGGTGATCCTCGTGTTTACCTGTTCGGTCGAGCGCTGATCTCTCACCTGTCAGGCTGCATGAATGTTAGACGCGTCACGTGTGTGTGTGTGTGTGTGTGAGAGAGAGATGTGTCCGGTTCTGTCCCTGCCCTATTTTGCTCATAAGCTTAGCAGACTCTTTTGGTTTTATCAATTCTATCTTCCATCTATAATGATAGTTACGGTCCCAGCATTTTTCATGACCGTCTCTCCGAACTTAAATATTAAACAGTGTTTTTTCCTTGCCGTACGTGAAAGTATTTATATTTAATTTATATGAACGTACGTGCGTCCGTCCATCCAATACATTTAAAAAAAAAAAAAAAGTACATTTTCTAAAAATAGTGTGTGTGTGTATATATATATATATATATATTAAAAATTGCGTACGTGAAAGTCTTTTTATATCATATATATGAAGAACAGCCATTTAAATATTTAAAAGTATTTAATAAAAAAAAAATATATATATAAAATTTATATTTTAAAATGTAAATATATATATATATATATATATATATATATATATATATATATATATATATATATATATATATACACATATATATATACACACATATGCATGTATACATAAATAAATTCTTATTATTAAATTTAAGTTATATATTTAATTTTAATATAATTACATTATAATTTTAATTCCAGTAAATGCTGTGAGTTTTAAGTACATAATGTTACATAGTATAAAACTTTCAGTCATAATCGATATTTGACGGCATAACCACTTATAAATGTGTATTCTCAATGCAGCTGTTGTATATGACTGTGTGTTTGTGTGTTTGTGTGTGTTTGTGTGTGTTAGCTGTACGGAGACGGGCCTCACTACCCGGAGCACGACGGCATGTACAACCTGGATATTGACGGTAAGTTGACGCAACACTAAAATCAGAGCAATCACCCGCAAGATTTCACACAATAATTTTAGGGAGTTTAGATTCTTACAGTGATGGATTGACCTTGGTGTTTTTGGAGACTCTTTAGCCCTATTCCCACTGGATTAGCATTATCTGCGGACCTCGTGGGATTTCGTGTGGCGCATTCGCACGGGATCAGCGAAGCCTGTGATTGAACTCGAATTTACCGGCGTATCTCCCGGATATGATGTCAGTTAGGGATGGGAAGATTACCGGTTTCACTATAAACCACGATAAAATGTACTGACGGCTAGTATTATCGCTTATAATTGAATTATCATTAAAACCGTGCTTGATTATCACGATTTTAATAACTCACTGTAAATCCTGTCCAGCCAGCAACAGGCTGACGCAATGTTGTTGTTTTTATATTCCAGAAGGAATGGCGGAAGGCAGATTAATGTTTTAAATCTTACATGATCACAACAATATTATCAAACTCAGTAAACAATGAATCAACTCTGATTTCATTTTCAGTACAATCGAAAACGGAGACGCAAGACGCCAAGTTGTGTTTGAATGAAACGAGAGAGCGCGTCCGTTGTGATACGTGTGCGCTGTGTTATAATGCGTTGTTATTGACGACGGCCATTTTAAAGGGATACTTCAGGATTTGTCCTCAACCCGCCCATAGGGGGATCTCACTCACAGAATGTACAAACAGTGTCAGCCATCTTTATTTGGAAGCTAAGCTAGCAGGCTCTTGTTCTGTGGAGAAAGCTGAGTAGTAGGGGTTACCATCCTCTTTTTCCCGGACATGTCCGGCCGTCGAGATCGTCCAAAATGTCCGGGATTCGGCTTTTGCTTTCTGCAGTCGCCATTCATTGTTTACATGCACACCTTTTGTTTCAGTCTAACTGAATTCATTCCGATTGGTGAATCTGAATGTAGTGTTTATATGAACGCTAAACAAGTGATCGGTTGATGTGCGTTTTAGCATTGCTAAGAAAATTCCCGCTCCTCCGCCGCTCATCAGTAATCCCAGTTCTCCCACGGCCCTCAGCCTCGTCCTGCTCGCCACAGTAAACATGATGAATGGCGACTGTAGAACGCAAAAGCCGAATCCCGGACATTTTGGGCGATCTCGAAATCCTGGGCAGACTCGTCACGGAGACTCACTAGTAGCCTAGCCTTGTTGTTTAACTGCGCGCTCTTACCGGTAGGCGTGGCTTGGGAGTGGCCTCGTAGGGCAGCGAAGCAAGTGCATTCTGGGAGTTGTTGTCTTTCATCCACATGAGCCAAAAATACATTTTCTGTCTTTTCTCAGTCTAGAAGGCTCCAAATTCAAAAATAATTTCACATTTCTACTACATAAATGACCCATTTTAAATACACATTCATCTTTCCAGAGTTGAAGTATCCCTTTAAGGAAGGAAATGCCACAGAATATAATCTTGCTTAAAAAAGTGCATAGAGCTGTTTTTTTGTTGTTGTTGTCTGTTGATTTTCAAATATAAAACTTGTTGAAATGTTTTCACTGTGAGCATCGGTTCTTTTGAACACTTTCATCTCGTTTGAACAAAACCGTGATAATACTGATGATCACGATAATTTTGGTCACTATTATCGTGATATGAAATTTTCATACCATCCCATCCCTAATGTCAATAGGCTAATGCTTGGAAATGTCTTGTTATTATAGGTCTAGCTGTATGATATATCATGTTCCTCACCACATGCTGATATACATGTCCTCCAAACTCCATCTAATTCTTTTTGTTTTCGTGCTTCTGATGATTTTCAGTTTTCTCTTTCTGCACATTGTATAGTTGTATCGTATGGTGTATAGCGATATGACCCAGCACCCAAAATACTATCAAAACACTCCAACGCAGCCTTTATTCTTCACGAAAGATGGATAAAAAGGTGCACTGGAAACAAAAACCTTGAAAAAATTATATAAAACCCTGTCAAATCACAGAGATGGCGATTCGCAGGGCACTAATATCATCACAGGACCTCGTGTTCGGCGAAATGTAGAAGGTCATTTGCGGGGTTTTACTTTACAAATCACAGACATGGCCGATTCGCACGGGATTAAGATCACAGACGACCTCTGCAATTATTACAAATGACTAGAGGTCACCAGGTAATGCTAATCCCGTGCGAACAGGGCTTTTGTGTGCGTTTGTGGCAAACTATACATCAGATCGACCTCATTTCCCCAGCAGATCAGCCTGTGCAGCCGAAGCGCTCGAGCGCCCGCTGTCCTGAGCAGGTTTAGGTCACGCAGGGATTGTCCTACAGGGGGTTTAATCCACGCGCCTCTCTGGGCTTTAAAGCCGGGTGGGGGTTGCTTTTTAACTAATTACCACTTAGGCATTTATAATGGGACAATTTGTTGTTTGTGCCCAGTGCTAAGCCCATAACCGGCGCACCTCGGCCCGGCGAGGGCACACGCGGACAGATGGAGCCGCCGACTCTCAGACCAACACTATCAGTCATGAATAAACCACAAGCACCAACACAACCATTCAGATCTCATGCATTCATATGTTGTAATGTTAGTTTACTAGAACCACAGCTTCATCACTTTTTTTATATATATATATATACACACACAAAATGAAAATTAATGTGATTATATTTACATTTGTGTATATATATGTGTGTGTAATTAATTTTATTTATACATTTAATTATTACAATTTGGAGTGTGAGTGAACTAAAGAGGGAAGTTTTAGTGCCTTAAAATTACTTTGTTTAAATATTAACGTTAAAAATATTTAAAAATATATACTGTGTATATATATATATAATATTATTATTATTATTATTTTTTATTTTTTATTTTTTTTATTCCAGTAAATTGTGTGAATGAACTGGAAGTTTTAATGCATTAATATGTTGTAATGTTAGTTAATTATCAGTCATTCAGATATTACCATTTGGAGTGTGAGTGAACTAAAGGGGGAAGTTTTAATGCCTTAAAATTACTTTAAATATTAACATTAAAAAAAATATACTGTGTGTGTGTATATATATATATATATATATATATATATATATATGTATATATATATATGTGTGTGTGTGTATATATATATATATCCATTAAAATGACTTTAATAGTGTGTGTGTATGTATGTATATATATATATATACATACACACACACTATTAAAGTCATTTTAATGGATATATAAAAATTATTATTATTATTATTATTATTATTTATTTTTTTATTCCAGTAAATTGTGTGAATGAACTGGAAGTTTTAATGCATTAATATGTTGTAATGTTAGTTAATTATCAGTCATTCAGCTCCACTACCGTATTTAATGGCAACATTAAATCAGACTTGACTAGCTTTCATTTAATATACGGGTAAATGGGTTGCTAATGCTTTTTCATGTTGACGTGCTCAATGCATTCCCAGATTTTCTTAGATGTTTCGTACAGCCAGCACAAAAAACCATAAACAACAGCAAAAAATAATTTAGGCCTAGCCATTAGTAATCCAAGTGTAATAATTGAACCGTGTTTTTTGTGTGTTTTTTTTTCTCCAGGGAAATCTGAAAGAGGCTACCCTGTTACACAGGTAACGAACACACGAAATCTGCTGTTATTAAGTTGTCGACCAATCGTGGGTTTCATCCTCATAGAGCTCTTATTTATTTGTAGCCGCAGCTCTTGCCAGGTGATATCAACATCCCAGGGTCCGACGGGCTTTCCTCGCCGGGCATGAAAGTCTCTTCTCAGTTCTACAGTCCTCACCGCCGGAGGCCGGCCGACTCCAACATTGGTGAGATGAGATACAAATATTACTGGGTATTTTTGAATCAACATCATTTAAAAAACAAAAGGTTAAGCGAAAAATCTATTTTTCCGCCCAGCCCCAGATCCGGATCAGTGCATGTCAACCTCATGGCTTTGGGTTTGATAGATATGCTGGCTAGTGATTGGTTGGTTGTTAGCAATATTTGCATAATTCTCTAGTATTTCACGTAGCCAGACCTTTTCAAAGCTGAACGATTTGGGGAAAAACTAACATGAACCTTTTCAAGTAACCATAAATAAAAAATAAATAAAAAGATTTACGTTTAAGTTTTCATAGGCATTTTTTGACCAATTCAATGACTATAAAATAATGCTATTTTAATAATAATGATTTTATTTTGATTACTATTATTAAATATAGCCTTTATATATATATATATAAAAAATATTGTAATAATAATATTGTACTGTAAAAATAAAAATAATTATAAAAGCCAAAAAAGTAATACAAATATTTATTTTCCTGTAAAATTACGATCTTACATCTTTACAATTACATCTTAATATCTTCGTGTTCAAACGGCAACCCTTTGAGCTTTTATTCTGACATGTTGCCGATAAATGTATATATTAGGGATGCACTGATATGAAAGTTTTGTTTGACCGATAACTGATAATTCCTTATATTTGATAGCCGATAACCGATATATCGGCAGATAAATCTAAATCCTAATTTTTATATAATATTTGAGAGCCTGGTTACAAAACAAAAGTCTCACCATGTCTTAAGCACACAATTAACATGTTGCACTTTACTGTATTTTCCTTTTCAAAGTGATTCCAGTCATATTTCAAATAACTCAAACCCATCATGTTGAACAGTGCGCACAGGAAGTATCTCAGATGAAGGAAATAATACATTATTTATCAGCTTTAATATATCAGCCAGATTTTTTTTTTATCGGGCCGATAACATTAAAAATGAACATATATCGGGCCGATACCGATATAGTGGCTGATTGTCGTGCATCCTTAATATAAATGCGCTGCTGGTTTCAGAATGAAGCGCGGCACTGTGTGATTTACATGCATGCAGCTCATTTATTTAATAAAATTGCAATATTATTCTATTATTTTGATACCTTGCTGCCTTACAGGCTTGTATTATATTCAAGTGGCATATTTTGTGATATGGGTTCGTGGGCTCATGCACTGACGACACTGAGTCAGGCATGAAAATGTGTGGTTTTTGAAAATCATGAGGTGTCGTCTTTTGCATCAGCTCATCAATCATAATCACCTGAATCAGTCTTTAGCATGCATTTGATCTGCTAATGTTTTCGTTTCAGATCCGCTGCCCAAAAAGATCCGGAAGGTTCCTCACGGATTGCCGACGTCTATTTCTTCGGTGAGTGTCGACGTGGCCTCATTAGTGTCTGAGCCCAGATTATCATGCCACGTGCCATCAATCTGACCCAAAACACACATGCACACAAACACACACACATGCACTTTCTGTAGTGCTCATATCACACACACTACATGCACACTGTGAGCCGCCTATAGTTTCTCCACGGGAGTGTGCAGATGTTCTCTTTCCCTTTATGGTTGCGTTTGTTGTGCATGCAGTCGTGCATTCATGCTTGCATGTGCATGCAGTCAAAACACCCCTCCCTCACACCCTGCCTTTGCAAATCTCTTGCATGGACAAAGTGCTCATCCACTAATTCCTCCGAGGGCTTGGAGAGTTGACGTGGGCAGCGGTGCATGTTCTGTTTCCTATTTAAAACTGTTCGGTTTTCTGGTTTCCAGTACAGAGCAAAATGTAAGGCGATAAATGCAATTTACCATATTTTCCGAAAGCTTAGTCATGTTTTTTTTCAGGCGTGTAACGATTCCCTCATGATACAGATCAGGATACTGAACTCACGATACGATATTATTGCGATACTCCAAGACATATGATCAAACAAAAAATTTACAGTTGATTAAAATGCTAAATTTGGTTTTACATTGTGTGTGTAAATGAATATTCTTGGACTCTGTGCTGAAACCCAATGCAGGACAATAGAGACGCCAGAATAACAATATTCTGTGATTCTGAAGACTGAAAATACAGAATTATTTTAGATGAATATGTTTGCACTCTTTCACTGATTAGATATTTAAAATAATGAAATCCACTTTTTACTGGTAACATCAGACATTTGGCATTATCAGGACACACACATTCCCCCATAACCCATTGCATTATTATACATTATATTCAACATTATATAGTAGTTTGATGTAGTACTGGCACTAAAACTCATTTTCATTTTGGATGAACTTTCCATGACACATAGTTGCATTTTTGTATAACAGTATATTGTTTCACTCCTAGTTATCGTCTGAAACATGCTGTGATTTTCATTCAATTCACATTTATGTGTATAACGCTTTTCACAATACAAAACAAGCCAATGAGAGACGTACGTGAGCTCAAGTTTAACTGTATAGTGTATTTCCCCATTTTTTTTAACATATTTTTGTTTCTTCTGAATGTAATGTTTTAGTTTTTTTATCAATAATGCAATTTTGACCCAGTGCGACTTATAGTCAGGTACTTATTTTCTGGAAAATGCAGTAATTATATAAGATGTACGCACAAAAGCTGATATTGTATCACAATATTTACTCACAAAGTATTTAAAAACAGCACATGTACACTGAATTTCAGACTTAAAGCAAAGTTGTCGTCATTCACACACACCCTCATATGATCGTATGATTTTCTTTCTGTGGAAATCGAGCTTCTCAGCCGCTCTAGTTATTTTAATAAAATCATCCCAGTGATCAGGAGCCGTCACAACATTTGCATTTCCAGTGAATAATAGTTTGGGTCTGTCGAGCCAAGAGCAACTGGGAAGCTCTGCAGAATTTATCGTTTTATGTTCCACGCAAGGAAAAAAGTCATAGTTGTTTAGAAAGATGACAAAATGATGACTTAATTTTCATTTTCATGAGTAAAATATCCCTTTAATCGCTCATTTGGTCACAGCTGATAATCTCAAATAGGCAAATTTGGTAACACTTTATTTTACAGTGTCCCTTTGTTACATGGACTTACCGTAGTAATAACAGTAAATTATGCATAATTACAAGCAACTAACCCTCAACCTAATCCTACTCTAACCCTATAGTAAGTACATGTTGTTAATTAATATTACTCAGTACTTAAATGTATAATTACACTGTAACAATGACACCTTAAAATAAAGTGTAACCCCAAATTTGACTATTGTACGCTTGTTCCAAATGAATGTAAGCGGCATATCAGTCGGATTCCTATGTTTCCGCCACAGAATAAAAAAATAAAAAAGTATGAGTTTATATCTCACAAATTTTTTTTCTCAGAATTGCATGTTTATATCTCGCAATTGGGATTTTATATCACGCAACTTGCAACTTATCACAAACTTAAACCATAAAAACAGTTTTGTATGCTAATCACAAATAAGTGCGAGGTCTGAGCAACCAACATTTTTGCACTAAAACATTATTTAATGCAGTATTTCTGTAAAATGAGCGAATGATGTCTTATTTTATAATTTTTTAAATGATTGTTGTCCTTTATTGGCCCTGAAAAACGTCTTAATTTTATCATTTGAAACGTGCATCTTCTGTAAAGCTGCTTTGAAACGGTCTGTACTTGATGCACTACAGTAAGTAAGACAAAAAAAACAGTCGCTGATAAAAAAATAACAAACATCAGCATTACTAAAATAACTAACATTTTAAAAGAAAATTGAAAACTGATTCATATTATATATAAAACTAGAGCAGCATCTCAAAGAAATTGCACTGGTATATTTTCCTGTAAGCTCATCAGTTTTGTCCGCGTATGCCCCGGTTACTGCACTACTGTTCTTAACACTGCTCTTATTGTCTCTACGGCCCTCAAATAGTCCCTCTATTTTTATTCTCCCTGTCCTCATCTATTTCTCTTTCCTTTCATTTTTCCCTCCTCGTTCTCTCCATGCGTCTCCAGCTGTCTGCGGTGTTGGCCGGCCTCCAGGAATGGGCAGATGGCTCTGTAATTGGGAATGCATCTCTTTCTCTCTCTCTCTCTCTCTTTCTTTCTTTCTTTCTTTCTGTCTTTCTCGTGTGCATGCATCATCTTCGGCATCTCTTCTCCTATTTTGTGCCGTTTATTTATTTTCTTTGGATTTTTACTGTCACTGACATCCAATCACTGGAGCGTTGCTTGTGTTTGACCCCTTTGTTGTTTAATTGGCTCGTAATTCGGTCACATGTTCATGATATTAGCACCCTTTGATGTCTAGACAGGCGTGCTTTGTCATTTGTATAGTATCGGTGAAAAACAAAATGTATACAGCGTTTTTTTACATGATGCCTTTGTTAACGCCAACTAGGGACTACTAGTTATATCGGTTTAATCAAACCCTGATCAGATGCTTAGACACTTGAATATTAGTATTATTATTTAAAGCGTTGAACATGGAGCGCAACAAAATGCTAGTTTAATCTCTCATTGTGACTCATCTATGAAATCAGCTTTATTTTTTCCCATATTTAGTTTTTTCCGTTCTAATTTTTCTAGATTTTTTTTTTTTTTTTTTTTTGGACTCACATTTTAATGGTTAAAGTACATTTTAGTGATCAAAAAGCATATCTAATTAATTAAAATCATGAAACTTATACAATTTAACAACAATTTATTACACTTTTTAAATAAATTACATATTTAGGACCCTATGAAATACTTTTATTTTTTATTTTTATTTTTTTTTACCAAATTCTGTTTTTTTGTTTTACATTTTCTGGATTCAATTTTAATGGTTTAATAACATTTTAATAATCAATGATTTAAGAATCAATTAAAAAAAATTGTGTTTAAATTTTTCTGGCAATCAAATTAAGTGATAAAACATTCAGTTAATTTAGCTTTTAATCATACAAAATTAAATAAACTTCACAGACACTAGTCTATAGACACTAGTCTATTTTAATTTAAGTGTACTGACCTGCTTTTGATTTATTCATCCAAGATTTGTCAAATTTATCAAAGTTATACAATCAATTCTGTTTTTATGCCTGGATTCAGGAATCAAGGCATAAAATAGGGCCCTACTCATCCTTAATCGTGCCTGAACTTAGCACTTGTCAAGTGGCAAATGTAAATATATAAACATTTATAACTTGGAGAAGAAAAAAAAGAATATATATATATATACATACATACATACATACATGCATATACACTACCGGTCAAACGTTTTAGATCGTCTAGATAGTCTAGTTTCAGATAGTCTCTTCTGCTCACCAAGGCTGCATTTATTTGATTAAAAATACAAACAAAAAGAGTCATATTGTGAAATATTATTGTAATGTAAATCATCTGTTTTCTATGTGAATATATAGTAAAGTGTAATTTATATCCTGTGATCAAAGCTGAATTTTCAGCATCATTACTCCAGTCTTCAGTGTCACATGATCCTTCACAAATCATTCTAATGAAGAAACATTTATTGTGATTATCGATGTTGGAAACAGTTTTTTACAATTTTATTTCATGCTATGATGAATAGAAAGTTGAAAAGAACAGCATTTATCTGAAATCTAAAGCTTGTGTAACATTAAACACTGCTGTTCATAAGTTTGGGGTCAGTAAGAATTTAAATTTTATTTTTTGGGGAAAGAAATAAAATAAATCAATACTTTTATTCATCAAGGATGAGTTAAACTGATCAAAAGTGACAGTAAAGACATTTATAATGTTAGAAAATATTAAAAAAGTTTCTTTTGAACTTTCTATTCATCAAAGAATTTTGAAAAAAAAATTGTACACAACGGTTTTCAACACTGATAATAATCATAAATGTTTCTTGAGCATCAAATCATCATATTAGAGTGATTTCTGAAGGATCATGTGACACTGAAGACTGGAGTAATGATGCTGAAAATTCAGCTTTGATCAATAGAAAATTTTAATTGTCATAATATTTCGCAATAATTATTTTTTTTTTTATCAAATAAATGCAGCCTTGGTGAGCAGAAGAGACTTCTTTTAAAAACATAAAAAAATCTTACCGATCTAAAACTTTTGACCAGTAGTGTAAATGTAATAAATGTATAAATATATAGTAGTGTCATATTTACGGTAACTCTTAACCATTGACGTGTTGTTGTAGTCGGTTTGGTCATTTTGTTCTTTCCCTGGAGTCAGGATTCGTTCTCTGATCTCCGATGAATGTTTCCTAATTTATTGCACATGCACACATACTGTGGCCTAAAGCAGAACCACATCTTCTGGACGATTCCACATCGCATCCTCGTGACCTAAATCCCAGCTTTCCCTTCCTCTGCTTGGCAGGCCTATCCAGGCTCCACCGGCGACGACTACAACCAGGACGGCGCCGGATACCCCGGATCTAAAGCGGGAAACCTTTATCCAGGCTTTTTTAACATGCAAGGTATGCGAACACACAGGAGATCGAGCAACACTTTAGTTTAGGGTCCAATTCTAGCTATTAACTAGATGTTTATTAGCGTGCAAATTACTAGGATATTGGTTGTTCATTAGTACTTGTAAAGCACATATTAATGCCTTATTCTGCATGAACATATTTAACTCTAATCAAACCCAATACCTAAACTTAACAAATAGCTTACTAACTGTTAATAAGCAGTAATTATGAGTTTATTGAGGCAAAAGTCGTGGATAATAGTGAGAACTGGACCCTAAACTAAAGGCGACCGAAGACTGTTTTTTTGCTGATTATATTTATTTATTTATTTTGCAATCTTAATATTCTTTTTTTAATTAGTTTATTATTTTTGGTAATTTTCCCAACAAAACCCAGATCATCTAATTGATTGTTGATTTTTATTTTTTATTTTAATGAGTTTTTATGTTTATATAATTTTTTTTTTTAAATAAGTTTATTTTTTTAAACTTATTTATCGCTTGATTGCTACATGCATTTTTAAATAAACATCATATTTATTATCTTATCTAAATGTAATGGAAAACAATACACCTGGTTAATAATTCACATTTAATTCAATAAATGTATTTAAATAAATTGAGTTAAAGTTTTTACAGTAGGCTTTTCCAATTGTTCATATTTATCTCATTGTGTGTTTCAATTCATGTCACGACTATTTAAATACATAAATATTAAGGTAGATGTAAAATCTAAGGCAGTGATTATTAAAAATAATCTTCTGTTGTCAAATATTTGACGCCAAACCCGTTTTTCATATGTACTAATATTTCTTATCTATTCTAGTTTTAATAATTCACATTTAATTTAATAAATGTATTTAAATTAATTGATTTTAAAGTTTTTACAGTAGGCTTTTCCAATTGTTCATATTTGGCTCAGATTGTGTGTTTCAATCCATGTTAGACTATTTAAATACGTAAATATTAAGGTAGATGTAAAATCTAAGGAAGTGATTATTAAAAATAATCAAATATTTGACGCCAAACCCGTTTTTCATATGTTCTAATATTTCTTATCTATTCTAGTTTTCTATCTCTCAGTATAATGTACACTCTCAGCACTTCACATCCATATATTTGATGATTATATAAGGGCTGAATTTTCCAGTTACTCTTCCAGACGGTTTCATTTGTATTTCCACGTTTTGCCATGAATAACGAGCACTGATGAAAGGGTGTTGTTTTCTCAGATGGCCTGCCGGAGCACTGGGGTCAGTCCGGTTATCCTCCGGTCATGAGTAACTCGCCGCACATCGGTCAGCCGGCCCCGTTCTCCTCCATAAACCCACAGGTGAGCCTCGAAGAACTGCACTCAGTCTTACAACTCACTATTTCTAATGTGCTTGAACCAGGACTGCACGATACTGAAGACAAATGCTTGACCTGAATAATGACTCTTATCTTCTGTAGTTCGTTGAGTTTGCTTCATATCTAATGAACTTCGCATTATTCACACATCAAATCTGAGCTGAATCTGCATTACAGATCAAATTGAAGAACTTTGCAACATTGATACTGTTATGTTCTTGTTTATTAATGTGAAGCTCAAAAAAGAGAAAAATTTTCACCACATTGTTTTGAGAACTTCATTAAATTGAATTTTTATTAAATTAATGTATTGTTGGTACCACTTTACAGTGAGGTTTCATTTGTCAACATAAGTTAGCGCATTAGATAACATGAGCAAGATATTTTCAAAGCATTTATTAATGTTAGATCATGTTAACAAATGAAACCTTATTGTAAAGTGTTACTTAATTGTTTATATTACATACATACATGCATACATACATACATAAATACATAAATAAATAAATAAATACATGAATAAATGAATGAATATTGATTACATACATGTGTGTGTGTGCATGTATATATTTATACACGCATATATTAAATAAACAAACTTTTATGTTAAATTTGATTAATTGATTTGGGAAGAACTAATATTGAGTAAAATGGAGCATTCTGTAACAAAGTGAAAGTTAATTTATTATTAAATAAGCTGAATATAAATTAAATGCAAATTTCTGTGTGTGTTTCGATCTGTGATCAAGTTTCTAAAACCTGATCTTTGATTCATTAGGTCAGGAGACACAGAAATCATGCAGTTAATTGTTAAATATTCACCACATTGTTTTGGGAACTTCGTAAAAAATATATATTGACAAAATTGTGTCGTTTATATAATATATTGAGTTAAATAGGAGCGTTCTGGAACCATAAAGTGTCATTTATTAAATGTATCAATGTACTGTATATTCATTAAATGCAGGTTTCTACATCTGTGACCAAGTTTCTGAAACGTGGAAATGGGTCCTGATGACATCATCTTTGTTTTTTGCCCCCTCTCTAATGATCCAGAGACCACAGAAATCATGCAGTTAATTGTTAAATGTTCACCTCATTGTTTTGGGAACTTACTTTTTTTTTTGACAAATTGTGGTGTTTATATAAAATATTGCGTTAAATAGGAGCGTTCCGGAACCGTAAAGTGAGGTTAATTTATTAAATGTATCAATGTCCTGCATATCTACATCTGTGATAAAGTGTCTGAAACTTAGAGATGATGTCATCAGGACCTATTTCCATGTTTTCTTTTCCCTTTCTGATGAGTCAGAGACCACAGGGAAAAAAATGCAGTTAATTACCGCATGTGGAAAAGCAATCGAATGTTTCTAATGTCTGAATGGCTTTCTGGCAGCACCAGATCCGGATGATAAATAGATACAATTTGCCATGTGCTCACGAATAATTTTGTGTCTTATTTAGTTAGTTAACCTTTATTTAACCAGGCAAGTCACTTAAGAACAAGTTCTTACTTTTTTAAACTACAGCCCGGCAGGAGTTAAAATCTCCTGAAAGACATACTAACATATTACAATATACACACACACACACACACACACACACACACACACACACACACACACACACACACACACACACACACACATATATACATTCATTTTAAACTGTGTGTGTTTCATGTGCATATGTGCCAATCTTTGCCCCTGTCGCCGCAAAACGGTGTTGGTTTAATTAATTACAGCGAAGTTATCACCTCATTGCTGAGAAATATAATGTAGCTTTCAGTAGCGAAGCTGTTTTATTTATAAAAGTCACGGGCAGAGGTTGTGAAAAAGAAAGAAAGAAAACAGTTTTGGCAAATTCAAAGTCCTTGGGTCGGGTCTCAAATGTCCAGATAAGCCGCATTTCCACCGAAATTACTCGAAAGAATTTGTCCCAGGATCTTTTTTCCCCCAGACCTGTTGCTGTCTGCATTTCCACCGCGGTTTAAAGTACCGTAAAGATTAGGCAAATTAGACTGGTGACGTAGGACTGTGTGTGACTGGATTTCATTCTCTGAATATAAGCTTAATAAAGCCTGAACCTCGTCGTCGGTCTATCGCCATATTTTTGTATTCGAGATTCGAGTAACAAACAACTGTTCCTGCACGCACCGCAACAGATGGTGTTTGAAATAAAATGCTGCATGGTGTCAACCAATCAAAATGCTACATGAACTCAATGTTAATCAGAGTGTTTGTCCTAACCAGCCGGCGAAACGCGGCGATACAATTTTAGTAACGGTTTCTATTTTTCTGCGACGTCGCGGCTGGAACAACAAACACAAAGTGTGGCGATGATAATCTCAGGTGCTGTTTATGTGCTTTATTTAATGTTAAAAGCGTGAAATGTGACTCTGAATATCATTTAGTGCTCCAGCTTTGTGGCTGTAAAAGCAACAGTGGATAATTCACCTCAGATCTTGAAATTAAACAAATGGAAACAAGAACGTTCAAACTGTGAACAAACAAGTGTATTCTTTGACAAAGATTGTTTTAGTAACTCAGTAGCCTATGCATTTTTAATAATGTTTAAATGGTGTAATATTTGTGAATTTGATTATGTAGCGACTTATCCATTTTCTTGCGAGTGCCGTCAAGATTATTCTCTGGTGCCGCGAGACTCCGCCCACACGCTGTTCTGATTGGCTGACTCCGCCCATGTGCTGTTCTGATTGGCTGTTTTTGACGCATCTCGCAGTCGCGTCGCGTCTAGTGTGGACAGACACATTATTTGTCGCTGGAATCTTATCGCGTCTGGTTAGGACACGGTGTTAGATAACGTGACACATTTGCCACATGCTAATGAATAATAATTTTGTGTGTGTGTGTTTGGTGTGCAGAAGCGCCAGCCTTTGCCCCTGTCGCCGCAGAACTACCCTCTCCACGGGAGCGAGGTCAATATTCCCTCCAGCTTTCACTCCACTTCTGCTGGTTACGGCGTTCCCAACCACACGCCGCCCATAAACGGGAGCGACAGCATCATGGGTAAGACTCGAGCACAACCAGAGCTTTACTGCGGTGACCCGTAAACATGAGCTTCATTCTCTGTCAATACAAAACAAATGGTATAATATGACTTGTTGTGTTTCTTTGCTTGGTTTTATTGTATTTATATGATATTTGTATTTTTGTAATTTAATTTTTTTTGCCTTGAAATAGCCTTAGATGCTGACATGGCATTAAATAAAACTATCTATCTCTCTATCTCTCTATCTATCTCTCTATCTATCTGTCTCTCTATCTATCTCTCTATCTATCTCTCTATCTATCTCTCTATCTATCTGTCTATCACTCTATCTCTCTATCTATCTCTCTATCTATCTATCTGTCTATCTATCTCTCTATCTATCTATCTGTCTATCACTCTATCTCTCTATCTATCTATCTATCTCTCTATCTATCTCTCTATCTATCTCTCTATCTGTCTATCACTCTATCTCTCTATCTATCTATCTGTCTATCTATCTCTCTATCTATCTATCTGTCTCTATCTATCTCTCTATCTATCTCTCTATCTTTCTATCTCTCTATCTATCTATCTGTCTCTCTATCTATCTCTCTATCTGTCTATCTATCTGTCTCAATACAGTAAACAGAGGTGGAAACGCAGGGAGCTCGGGCGCAGAGATCGGAAAAGCTCTTGCTTCGGTGAGTTTGGCATCATTTACAGTTTAATATGATGATAAACTAGTAGGGGTGTAACAATATATCGTGTCACTATATATCGCAATGCAAAAATGCATCAATCTGTATTGTGTATAACTCACCCAAAATGAACATTTCTGTGTGAGGAAAAAATTCAGGTTTGCAGAGTTTTAGTGCCAGTTCTACATTAAACTACTATATATAATGTTGAATATAATGTATAATAATGCAATGGGGGAATATTTGTGGGTCCTGATAATGCCAAATGTCGTATGTTAGCAGTAAAAAGTGGATTTCATTATTTTAAATATATCTAATCAGTGAAAGAGTGCAAACATATTCATCTAAAATAATTCTGTGTTTTCAGCTTCAGTATCATGAATATTGTTATTCTGGCGTCTCTATTGTCCTGCATTGGGTTTCAGCACCAAGTCTATTCATTTACACCCACAATGCAATATCAAATTCAGCATTTTAATCAACAGTACATTTTTTGTTAACATTTTATCATATGTCTTGGAGTATCGCAATATCGTATCGTGATCTGTGTCGAATCGTGACATGAGGGAATCGTTACACCCCTATAATCTAGTGGTTTATAAATGTTTCTGGAATTGCATTGTTATAAGATATTTGGGTGATGTTTTAAAAATAACTCTGTGATAAACACAGAAATTACAGATCTCTTACAGTTCAACCCTTTAATTAATATTGTCTCTTGTCGTTTTTAGATATATCCCTCTGACAATAACGGCAACAGCTTCTCCTCGACCCCTTCCACCCCCGTGGGCTCTCCTTCAAATGTTGCTGGTGGGTTTCCTGAAGCTTTTTCCCTGTGTAAATGGCTCTGTGGTGCCATCTGCTGTGCGACGCTGTCAGCTGCGTTTCAGCCGGGCTGCACTGGGCTTTATTGACTTCTGTGTTTGTGTCTTTAGCCTCTGCATCTCAGTGGCCCAAAGGTTCTTCTCAGCCTGCTCCATCGCCTGGATTTGAGACAGGACTGCAGGCACCGGTATGTTCAACTGTGTCACCATTTATCAAGACTAGAGATTTTGCTGTGTTGCACAGGATATATGCATGCATATGTGTATGCAAGCCTGTGTGTATCAGTGTATGCATGCGTGTGTATCAGTGTATGCACGCTTGTGTATATCAGTGTATGCACGCATGTGTATATCAGTGTATGCACGCATGTGTATATCTGGGTATATGCACGCGTGTGTGTTTCTGTGTATGCATGTTTATATTTTTGTATGCATGCATGTGTGTATCCGTGTATGCATGCATGTGTGTATCTGTATGCATGCGTGTATCTGTGTATGCATGCATGTGTATATTTTTGTATGCATGCATGTGTGTATCTGTGTATGCATGTGTATATCTGTGTATGCATGCATGTGTGTATCTGTGTATGCATGCATGTGTGTATCTGTGTATGCATGCGTGTGTATATTTTTGTATGCATGCATGTGTGTATCTGTGTATGCATGCATGTGTGTATCTGTGTATGCATGCATGTGTGTATCTGTGTATGCATGCATGTGTGTATGCATGCATGTGTGTATCTGTGTATCTGTGTATGCATACATGTGTGTATCTGTGTATGCGTGCATGTGTGTATCTGTGCATGCATGCATGTATTTGTGTATCTGTGTATGCATGTATGTGTATATCTGTGCCTGTATATAAATAAATAACATTTTCATTGACAATCACAGTTGCATACTGTCTTGTGCATTTGATAAACTTTGCCTCTGTGGTGCTATGAGTAATTTGTCTTCTTTGCAGAGTAAGATGGATGACCGTCTGGGTGAAGCGCTTCATGTGTTGAGGAACCATGCTGTCGGCTCAGACATGCACAGTTTACTGAGCGCAGCCGTCTCTGGACTTCCGGCTGGTGCCGCGGCCCTGGGCTCCCTCAGTCAGGCCTTCGGGCTCGTCAGCCGTCTGCCGGGCCTGGTGAGAGTTCACCTATTACCCTGGCTCTGTTTCAAACCTGAGCGAGATCCGTGACATTTTATATTCCCCCAAATTCTGTTTCATTAAGATTCCATTTTAATGGTTAAAATACATTTTACAAATCAAAAATCATGTGTAATTAATTGAAATCATGAAACTTCGATAATTTAACAACAATTTATTCAATGTTGAACAGAAATAACATTATTAGGGCTCCATGTAATCCGTTCACCCCCAAACATTTTTTTAAGATTCCGCAAAAACTGTTTGATTAATTGAATTCATAAAGCTTTAAGAATTTAATACTTAAATTTTTTTTTTTTTTTTTTTTTAAATAATAGTACCCTATGAAATGTTTGACATTTTCTGTGTTTTATATGATTTAATATGAATTTATTATTAAAACCTGGTAATCAAAATAATGCATAACTTTAACAATTTAAGTAATCTTGTTTTTTGGCAAGCAAACCACTACACAACAGGACTACTGTTCAAATGAATGAAAAATGGTCTGATATTCATTAAATAATGTTTTAATAAACTATTATTGTTATAAATACTTTGAGAAGTTCTGTAAAGCTGCTTTGAAACAATATGTATTGTGAAAAGCGCTATACAAATAAATTTGAATTGAATTGAATTGAATTGAATTGAAGTGCATTCTGCTGTACAATAGTTATATATTTCTTAAACCAAGTTAAACCAGACTTTTATTTTGACAGGTTATAGTGAAAACCTTTGAGTTTCTGTGTGCATCTGACGATAATCTTCCAAAATGAAATATTGAAATGCTGACTCTCAGATGAAGGTCACGTCCTGATATAGTGATACGGCAGATGCGCACTATCAGTGTGTGTGTATGAACCCTTCTCCTGCTCTTTTCTCTAGATGCAAAGTCTCAGTGATGACGCGGCAGGTTTACCACTGCAAGGACACCATCAGGCTCCGCCCACTTCTCAGTCCGACGTCTTTACCAGTCAGTGCATCTCTTTGAATCAAAATGCTCAGTTTGTTACATTGGATTGATTTATATTCATAAATCATGTGCTTTGTGCATTTTAATGGACAAGCATGTTGCAAGATTTTTTTGTAGCATTCATGCTTTTCAGATGCAACTCATAAAGCTTTCCTGTGGCTCAAAAATAGTGTTCGCAATGCAAAGTTCATGGGTTCGATCCCAAGCGAATGCATGAACCGATACAAAATAAAATGTAAACCTTGCATGTAGCGCAAGTTGCTTTGGATAAAAGTGGCTGCCAAATGCATAAATGTAAATTAGTGATGCATTGAAATTTCAGCAACCAGAAAAATTTAAAAAGACCAAAATGGTTTCACATTTACTCCAAAAAGCCATTCAATTACCATAAACCAGTTAGTCTACTAGAGAAATATAACCTTAGAGAGGAGCATTTAAAAAATATATGCACTATATTACCTAATCATTATATTTGTACTTAACCTGTCTTTGTTTTATATGAAAACAATGCTGTTATTTAACAATGAATTCTAGTAGAAACATAATTATATAATTGATTTAAATTGCATGTAAGGCAGTTTTATAAGTGTGTATACAACAGTGTTTTTATTATTACATTTTATTAACTAATTGATCGTTAAATAAAGTTTAATTTTGTTTTCAGTATAAAAATTATAATTTTGGTGCATCACTAATGTAAATGTAAAACAATGTGGCAAAAACACAAGGTTTACAAAAAGAAAGATAGACTTGAAGTCTCGTCCTGATCTCGGGCAGCTCAAACAGAGCAATTCATGTTTTGAAAGCAACACAGTAACTCTAATTTTTGTCTTATTTATGGAAGTAAAATAATGACATGTTTTTGAAACAAAAAAACGTGTTGAATTGCACTAATTGAAAAAAATATGCATTGCATTGAAATGTTTAAATATTCAACCATGTTGAATTTCAGCCCATACAAATGCAAGCCCTAAAAATACAATGCATTAAAATGCACGCACGGTTAATGCAATGCATTTTCAATTAGTGCAGTCCAACAAGCTTTTTTCTTTCAAAAACATTTGTCATTATTTTACTTCCATACTAATCACAGTGAGTCTAAATTTACCATCCAAGAACTTTAACTCATCCCCTTTACAGGATGTTTCCACAGTGCTGCTGTCACACTGTGTGCTTTTCTGTTGCTAATCCCTTCATGTGTGTGTGTGTCAGGTCTTTCTCTGCCTCGCTCCTCTCACTCCTCCAACTCGGATATAAAGCGGGAAGATAGGGAAGATGACGAGAACCTGTCTATTGGAGATCGATCAGACGACGAGAAGAAAGACGGGAAAAGCTGTACGAGATCGAGGTATCTGTGCACCTCCAGTTAAACACATGGGAATATAAATACACACTACCTGTCAAATATTTGGAATAATTATGATTTTTACATGTTTTTCAAAGAGCCTCTTCTGCTCACCGAGGCTGCATTTATCTGATCAAAAATACTGTGAAATATTATTGCAATGTAAATCAGCTGTTTTCTATGTGAATATATAGTAAAGTGTAATTTATTCCTGTGATCAAAGCTGAATTTTCAGCATCGTCTTCAGTGTCACATGATCCTTCAGAAATCATTCTAATATGATGATTTGATGCTCAAGAAACATTTATGATTATTATCAATGTTAAAAACTGCTTCATATTTTTGTGTATTCAGGATTCTTTGATGAATAGAAAGTTCAAAAGAACAATCTGGTTTTTTTTTTTTTTTTTTTATGTGTCCTTGCTGAATAAAAGCATTAATTTATTTTCTTTCTTTTTTCTTTTTAATATTTAGTACCCCAAACTTTTGAGTAGTAGTTTATCACGATCTCCCCAAAAATATGAAGCAGTTTTCAACACTGTTAATAATCATAAATGTTTCTTGAGCAGCAAATCATCATATTAGAGTGATTTGTGAAGGATCATGTGACACTGAAGACTGGAGTAATGATGCTGAAAATTCAGCTTTGATCACAGGAATAAATTACACTTTACTGTATATTCACATAGAAATGTTTTTTTTTTTTATTCTAATAATATTTCAAATTTTTTTACTGTATTTTTATTATCCAATCAAAGCAGCCCTGGTGAGAAGAAGAGCCTTTCAAAAACATGTAAAAGTCATAATTATTCGGTAGTTTATAGCAGTTACTCTCGCATACTCGATTTACTTGCCACTCCCACTTCCAGCAGCCTCTGATTGGTCCATTTTTAAAACTCTGACGCAAGGTAATAGGTGATTTGTTTTACCTTCCCTTTGTTCCTCTGACCCATGAAGAAGACGAGGATGATGAGGAATAAATAAAAAATTTTACTGTGTTTTTGATCAAATAAAAGCAGCCTTGGTGAGCAGTAGAGCCTTTCAAAAACATGTAAAAATCATAATTACTCTAATCTTTTGACCGGCAGTTAAACATTACACTTGCATACTCCATTTACTTGCAAATCCCACTTCCAGCAGCTTCTGATTGGTCGATTTGTAAAACACTGACGCAAGGTAACGCTGAGAACACGACTCGCTGCCTTGATTGTTTTACCTGTGACCCCTTCTCACCCCTTTGTTCCTCTGACCCATGAAGTCAAGAAGACGAGGATGACGAGGACTTGCCGGTGGAGGTGAAGGCGGAGCGGGAGAAAGAGCGGCGCGTGGCCAATAACGCCCGTGAGCGTTTGCGCGTGCGCGACATCAACGAGGCCTTCAAAGAGCTGGGCCGCATGTGCCAGCTGCACCTGAGCAATGAGAAACCTCAGACCAAACTGCTCATCCTTCACCAGGCCGTAAACGTTATTCTCAACCTGGAGCAACAAGTGCGAGGTCAGTGTGAGCGACTGACCTCTGACCTCCGATCAGTGAGAACCAGCAGAGCCGCGGAGATCTTGTCTGTGGTCCGAACGCCTGATTGGGTCGCGAGGGGAGGACGACGGAGTTGTTGCATGAGGGATTTAAATGCATGATGTTTTGGGGGCAAAAAGGCAAGACACTACAGGCTAAAAGCGTTTTTCGTGCATTGATCTTCGTGCAACTTTTCATAACAAAATACATAATTTTATTGCACTTTATCTATTTGCGTCTGTAGATTTCAGTTACAATCCATATCTTCATAACGTGTCGTTTCAGACTCGTGGAAGGAAACCATCCAAAATATTTGTATTATTATTTATGAGCTGTTTGGCTTTTCATTACGTGTAAATAATACATTATTTCATTGCACTTTATCTATTTGCCACTGTAGATTTCAATTGCAATCGTTATTTTTACAGGCAGCGAGTTTAAGTTAGAAATCTCCTTACACACACCAGACGTTACAGTTTTATTCTGGATATTCTGAACTGATTTTTCGTATATCATTCGCCTGATTTATATCGTATTTTATTCCTATTTTTTCTAAGTCTGTTGACTGTAATTTTATTTATTCAATGATTAAAATCCAAAATCAAACATGAAATGATTTTGAACCTGGCTTTATATAATGTTTGGATTTCTGTTCTGGAAATGTATGCAAATCAGTGCATATTTAATTCGACTATGAAATCCGTCTTAATTTTTGGTAAAAAAAAAACTTGTCTAATTGATAGAAATCATGAAACTTATTCAATTTAACAACAATTTATTAAAAGTCGAACAACAATTACTTGTTTAGGGCCCTATGAAATATGTTTCATTTGTTTTCTTCTCAAATTCAGTTAAGTTTTATGGACTCTTTTAACGACATTTTAACGGTTTAACTAATTTTATAATAATCAAAAAGCATGTCTAATTAATTGAATTCATAAAAACAGCACTTTAATACTTTTTAAACTTTTTTTTATTCTATGAATTTTTTTCGTATTTAAATTTTTCTGACAATCAAATGAAGGCATAAAACATTCATTTAAATCTTTTAATCATGAAATTAAGTGTGTTTTTTAGAATTAAAACATGGAAGAAAAATGTATTCCTTTGAAAAAATTATTTTCTTGTTATTATGATTCTTAATAGTGTTAGTATTATTATTACATTGAGACATAGCTAAATTCTACTGTACAACAATATATTATACAATATACAATATATTTCTGTCACAATTTCTTCAAGTTAAACTGAACTTTTATTTTGACGGGTTGCCGTGAAGACCTTTGAGTTTCTGTGTTTGAAATGACGATATCATAGGGCCCGATTAGATAATGCATCATTTGCATATTTAAACGAGTTGTAAAACAAATGTTTGCAATAATTAAAGTATAGTGATATCTATTCGTTTTTGTTTTTTTTCACCTGTGGTGTCTTGCCTGAAAAATACGCCCTAGAAACAGCCAACCAAGTTGCATTAAACCCCAGAACATTTTCTTTTAGTAATGATCATGCACCAGATTAATCTCGGTCGTGATCCCCCCCTCCCCCGGCCCACACAGGCGTCTGTTTAGGGTGATTGTGGGACTGTCTGCACTTTCTGCATGCGATTCTGTCATCTGTCATTTCATCCCTTCACATTTTCTGTCTGCTTGCAAGATTCATGCAACTAACAAACTAAGATTGAAGCTAGTCGCAGTAGTTAGTTCAGCCCAACATGTAAATTTCCTCTTTTACTCAACCTAAGCAAAGGACTGTCAAGCCCAAAAAAGCATAATGAAAGTATAACCCATATATCTTGAACACTATATTTCTAGTCTTCTGAAGTCGAATGATAGTATTTGTATGAGAAACGGGCCTGAATTTAAGTCTGTCGTTCTGGTGCATCAGTCATGCATTCACATTTACTACAACACTAAAAACAAAAAACAAAACAAAAACATTTGTGATGTCAAACTTGGCTGTATTTTAGTATTTTTTTTTATGTTTATAAATAATATATAAAATGTAATATTCTAATTATTTTGTAGTAAAATGTTTATATATATATATATATATATATATATATATATATATATATATATATATATATATATATACAAAAAAATTTTCTTATGAATATAATATAAAAAAGTTAATATTTTAAATATAAATTGTTTAATTTTAAGTGTAAAAAAAATAAATAAAAATTCTAATAAAATTATATATATAATTTTTTTCTTTTTTTTCTTATGCATATATTACATTTTTATATTCTTTTAAATATATATTTAATATTTTAAATTGGTTTTTTATTCAATTCATAATATATATATATATATATATATAAAATATCATTTTTATTTCTAATATGCATATAATTTTATATACATGTAAATTATAATTTAATAATTTAAAATAGTATTAATTTAGTAATTTCATGTGCATTTGTCATTTTATTTTTATCTCAGTTTTTAGTTTTAGTTCAGTTTTAGGCATTTATGTCCGGATCGTTATTCTAGCGCTTCAACTTATTTCAGTTAGTTGCTAATGCAGCATTTCATTTTCTTAGTTTGCTGTTCATCTATTCTTATTTTATTTTATTTCAATTAACAAAAATGTTTTAATAGTTTTAGTTAAACTACTGGTGCAAAACATGTATATGACATGACAAGTATGAACAAACAAGATTTTTTTTCAGTGAATATCTCAAGACAAAAATATTTCAGTCTGTTAAAGTGATCACATGACCTCAGAAGACATGAAATATAGTGCACTTCTTGTCTGGACTCTTATTATGACTCTCTTATAAGTGCTTCTTTTGTCATTTTTGATGTTTTAGTTGAAAAGAGGCGTCAGTAACCTGATAAATCTCTCGTTTTGTTTTCCAGAAAAGAAACACGCGAGACATGAGGGTTGAGTAAATGATGGGGTTTTGATTATTCCTTTAATAATGCATAATGCATGCAACCAATCCTTTTAAAATCTGTCTTCACACATCTTATAGTTTCCTTTCTTTTAACTGTTGCATGTCCGTCTCCCTTCGATCTGCTCTGAAAGGCTTCTTCCGCAGGCATTAACCTCGCAGATTAGGAGATTCGACGTTCATTTGTGTTTCCCTTCTAGTCGCTTTCGGATTGCAACGATCTGATTAATGCTTGCATGTCATGTTTAACCCTCTGTTTGCCAGGTTGTTTTTCTTTTACCCATCTCTCCATCTGTTCTTCAGCCCTTTTTTCTTTGCAGGTTTTTTTAGTCTCATGCTGCATAAATGCATCTCACCAGCGGGATGCGTTTACGATGAGACAGTCGCATTCACCTCATCTTGTCTTCTGTCTGGCTCTCTCAGTGGCAGTGTGTGTTTCTGTTCGGTTCTGGGCAGACGGTGCATCTCTCTCATCTTGCTGTCCTCTCGTCTGTCACTTGCGCTCTTTCGCTCCGTGGCAGTTCCCACAGGCCTCCTGAAACCCACTGACACTCGCTACGTTTACATGCACACAAGTAACCCGTCGGTAATCGTATCGACGGCTCAAAAAAGCCTTCATGTAATCGATCCGACTGAGCTCGATCCGATTGAAAGGGAAGGTTTATTCCTTTTCTAATCCGATCAAGAGAACATGTAAACACTTGATCGGATTGAAAACCGAAACTGAAAGGGCTGCGCATGTGCGATGACGTAGAAATAGCGGAATGACGCGCAGAACGAGCTGTTCTTTACGTTGAGTTTCCCGTCATTGTAAAATTCTGATTCTCATCCACAGACGACTGGTTTTGGGCATTTTTACTGCGTGATCAATATAAGCAGCGGCACAACTGTTCATATGCTCATTTATTCCAAATTATGACCAGAAATGGATAAATATTAAGTCTGCTGTTTAAAACAAATACATAACCAATGTATAACAGTGGTTAATATGCACAAACAGCGGGAAACTGTGTATATTCGTGCATGTCAAAAAATCAATTGCTATTTAAAGCTTGTGACATATAAATGCGCACATCAACCTGATCACGTTTAGCGTTCATGTTGTGATTATTGTTGTTATTATTATTATTATTATTATTATTATTATTATTATTACCTTTATTTTGCCAGGAAAGAAAGCACATTGAGATTAAAAATCTCTTTTGCGAGAGTGTCCTGGCCAAGATTATCAGCAACACAACTCGCGTGGGTTTAACAAATAGCATTCATCCATACATGTATAGAAAACACACAGGCAAAATTTTATAATAAATTAAGTAAATCAATACATTAGTCAGGCAAAGCATCTACAAAACAGAAGTCTTTCAAAATCACTTTAAAAATGTCCAATGAAACCTGAGTTTACACTTATTTTGTAAGGTTATTCCAGGCTGAAGGAGCTGCAAATTTAAATGCATTTTTTTCCAGTTCAATAAGAAAACCGACAATAAGAAAAAATGTAAACACTATATTCAGATTCATCAGTCGTAATGAATTCAGTCCGACTGAAACTAAAGTTGTGCATGTAAACGCAGCCGCTGTGATCCACCCGTCGGCGTGCGTGTCGATTCCCGATGAACGCGAGATGCTCAGGATCAGTCCCGCTCTCCTCTCCTCTCCTCCGCTGGATCTCCTCGTCATCCCTCGTTTAACTGGTTTTAATCAGGCTCCTCCTGTTCGTCTCAGCATTGCTCTGAGATATAGCAGAATGCTGGTTTTGGAATCCGAATGTTCAACAGGATTTGTTTTGCGTAATGACACTAGGGTTCTGCAGGGAATTTTTACGCTGTGGAAAAGTGTGTATATATTACTGTATAATATTAATAATACTTACTATTAATGTTATTAATTAATATTATATTATAATATATCTATTATAGTATTAATATTATATATAAACGTTATAATTTATATTTATAATATTTACATTTTCTATCAACATTTTTATATACAATATACAATTAATTATCCGAAATATAATTAATTGATTTTAAATAAACCAATTAAAATATAAAAATTCGAATTATATTATAATACAATTACATTTTATATATATATATATATATATATATATATAATTTTTACATGTATATAATATTATATTTTATAAAAAATTATATCATTTTAAATACTATTTATTTATTTAAAATAAAACATGCAAATTCAAATTTTATAACAATTTATAAATTATATAAAATATAATTATAATAATATAATTATAAAAATATATATATATATAAAATAACTTATTTCTTATATGCATATATGTAAATATTATTGATAATTTAATCATTTTAATTAAAAACTATAAAAACTATAAAATTATACACACATATATATATATATATATATATATATATATATATATATATATATATATATATATATATGTATATATATATATATATATATTACAATTTTTTTTTTTTTTTATGTATATAATACTTTATAAAATGTAAATATTGTTCTAGATATCAAGTATAATTTAATAATATTAAATAATAAAAAAAGTAAATAAAAATGATATACTTCATCCAGAGAGTTTGGAAACCATGCAGAGCAAATCTACAGTAATGAAACAGGTTCTTCAGTCGTTGCAACTTAATGAAGCCAACACAGTTCATGAATGTGTAGGATGGATTTAACGAGAGTCTAAATGAGTTAACGAGGTGTCTAACGAGCGCCTGGTTGCCCCCGGCAGCAGCGTGTCGGAGGAGTGTCTGACGGCGGAGGAGAAGGAGCAGCGCGAGCGCGAGCGACGCATGGCCAATAACGCTCGCGAGCGCGTGCGCGTGCGGGACATTAACGAGGCCTTCAGGGAGCTGGGCCGCATGTGTCAGACGCACCTGAAGAGCGACAAGGCTCAGACTAAACTCATCATCCTCCAGCAGGCCGTGCAGGTGATCCTGGGCCTGGAGAGGCAGGTGCGAGGTAGGACACCATACCTGGACACAAACCGTCCGGCTACAGTTGTCAAAAGTACCGATTTCAGTACTGAAGTTTTAAAAATGTGACTCTGAGCGGAATCGTAAACTTGATCGTAAATCGTAAACTTTCGGCAACACTTGATCCATTAATACTAACACTCTCTTCTATTCTATATCTATTAATAAAAAAATAAAAAAAAAGTACTTGTACTGCGTTAGATTTACATTTTAAATTTCATTAATTAAAATGATTAAATTATCTTTTATTTATATATTATATGCATATATAAAATAAGTTATATATATATATATATATATATATATATATATATATATATATATATATATATATATATATATATATATATATATATATATATATATATATAATTTTTTTTTAATAATTAGAATTTGTATAATTTTTATTTTAAATAAATATTTAATATTTTTTTATTAAATAATATTATATGCATTTAAAATGTGTATATATATAAATTAAAATTTTAAATATAAAATTGTATATATATATATATACATATACATACATATATATATATATATATATATATATATCTATAACATTTTATTATAATATAATTCAAATTTTAATTTGTTTATTATTTAAAATTGTTAAATTATATTTAGAATAATAAATTGTATATTATATATAAAAAATAAAAATTAGATATCAAATAAAAATATTATCTTATTGTTAGTTTAACTGCTTCTATTGTTTAAGTCGCTTTGGATAAAAGCATCTGCTAAATGAATAAATGTAAATGTAAACTCCTCTGATTGGCGACTGTGTTTACGCGCTCGTCGGATATGTGACCCTGGATCACAAAACCAGTTAACAAGTTGCATGGATATATTTGTGGCAATAGCCAACAATACATTATCAATCAAAATTCGGCTCAAAGTTATCGATTTTTCTTTTGTGCCAAAAATCATTTGGATATTAAGTAAAGATCATGTTCCATGAAGATATTTAGTAAATATTAGTAAATATTTTAAACATATATTTTTGTGAGTGAATGCACAAAAATCGTGAACATAAATGGACAACTTTAAAGGAGATTTTCTCAATGTTTAGATTTTTTTGCACCCCCAGATTCCAGATCAACAAACCAATGGAAAACCAATGTTAGGATTCCACCCTAACAAACAATAGTAAAGTTCCAAGTCGGTACTGAAACTTAAAAAATGTGACGCCTTGAGCGCTGTCGAGCGGAATCGTAAACGCCTCTGATTGACCGTTGTGTTCACGAGCTCATCGGATATGTCTGTGATTGCATGGGAATGTAATGTGCTGTAGTGTCATGATTCAGAAAAGAAACATAAGCAAGTATCAAAAGCAATCAAATAATCAAATCAAATAGACATCTGCCATCCATCTTGCTGCTTTTAAAGGTGAAAAGGGAAGTTGGCAACCGGTGTCACCGATGTAATCATGCGGGATGGCAGAATAATCAGACCAATGCTGGAGACGCTGAAGAGCGTCATTGATGTATATTTATGAGTTTAAGAATTCATAACTGTATGAATTCATTTTAGAAGTTAATTCGAGTTTATAAGTGTATGAGTTTAGATTTTATAAGTTTAATTGAGTCTCAGTGGATTAGAAATAGTACATAGAATGGTAGTTTAATTGAATCTAATGGGCTTCTGGCAATTTAAATTAAAATTTTGACAGTTGGAGGTTGAACAGTCCTTGCTCATTTGAACATTCCCCAATGAAAGTCAATGGGATTTTTTCAGAGTTTTAGTGGTCATTTTTAGGAAAACCGTAAGTCCGATCAGTTAGAAAAGATATAGCAACTAACTTCATAACAGTCTGAAGGTCTAGTCTGAGTTTGAAGGTTGTAGAGTTAAAGCTCCAGGAGGAGTAGCAGTCAACAGCGTTTGAAAGCAGGCGTCTATCAGTGGACCGGTCCGGCTTGTGCTTTCAAACGCTCCCGTTTTTAAAACACTTTCAAACACTTCCGTGTGTTGATCATTGTAGCCAATCACAGACATATCCGATGAGCTCATAAACACAACGGCCAATCAGAGGAGTTTACGATTCTGCTCAACAGCACTCAAAGCGTCACATTTTTTTAATTTCAGTACCGACTTGGTGCCGAAGTCGGTACTTTGACAACACTACGTCCTGCCAAGAATCACGAGACACACCACTGCTACTGAGAGCTCTCTCCTCGCTTACACTAACCTCTGTTTGTGTGTGTGTGTGCTGAGCTTTAACATCTCACTGTTGTACACCCTCTGCTTCGTGATGTACACAAGTAGGATGACGACATTTGCTTTCAAAGATAAGCACTGGACTGATTGATTATGATTGGAACGACAAAAAATGTTGGAATGAATCTCACAAAAACAAGTCATATTTCACCCAAAAAGAAAATATTTCTTTGTTAAAATCAAGCCGCATTTTGATATTACATATCCATATGTAACCATATATATATGGATATATATAATATGTATAACTCTATGCATATATTATTTAAATGTTATATTATTTTAAATATAAAAAATGTAATCATTTTAAATAAAATAATGAAATGTAAAAATTCTAATTGTATTATAATAAAATTGTGTGTATATATATATATATATATATATATATATATATATATATATATATTATATTATATTATTATTATTATTATTATTATTATATATATATATAAATAAAATCTATTATTCTTAAGTGTTATTGTCATTAGATTCTCTTTACTGTATATTTTGGTCATGAATAAATACTTTTTAAAAAATATCTAAATATTGTATATATATAAAAAAAATATATATATATATATATATATATATATATATTAGTATAAAAAGTCACATTGCAGTAATAAAAATGAATTATGAACCAGACGTGTTTTTTTTTTTTCTAGCATCATGTCGTACTTGTCTAAATCACATTGTGTTTCTTGCTCTTCCATCAGTTCAGAAGTGACTCTTAAAGCTCTTTCACTGCTGTTTGACTGTGAGCCGCTTCATTTCACTGTAATCTGACAGTAAACGCTCACTTTAATATCTGACATGAATCCCTGTGTCCTTCAGAGCGTAATCTGAACCCGAAGGCGGCGTGTCTGAAGAGGAGAGAGGAGGAGAAGGTCACAGGAGACCCTCAGATGTTGTCTGGTCTGGGTGGAGACGGACACGGACACATGTAACATTCAGGTGTGTGACTGACTGGTAGATAGTAGTTTAATTTATTATATTCATGCATTTGGCAGATACATTTATTATGGGTGTAACAATGCCCTCATGTTACAATTCGATACAGATCACGGTACTGAACTCACAATACGATATTATTGCGATACTCCAAGACATATGGCAAAATGTTAACAAAAAAACATGTTTACAGCCTGGACCAAAAAGTGGTTTTGGTCTATATTGCTAATTTTGCCCTTCATGACGACTGTGAGGAGGGTGAATTGTTTTATAACTCATCCGTTTAAATTATATTAAGCCTTCTGCATAATTAGGGGCGTGGCCACTTGAGTGACAGGTGGATTGCCGCTGATGTCACTACTAGCCGTTTGTCTATACGATGGAGGCGTTTCAGGGAGTTCAGAAACCGAGAAGCTGATATAGAGTAACTCTTTTTCATGCTCAAACATGAAAAATAAACATGTAAAAAAGCATAATAGCTCCTCTTTTAAGTTTCCACAACAAACATTGCGGTTGAAATCTGTTTTTACTCTGAATGAATGAAAACCAGCTTACATCTTGAATGCATTTCTGACGCGGCTGTTGTTGTTTTCGCTCTCGACAGATCCTGACGTAAGGAATCTCTCCGTCGACGTGGCCTTATCTTCCTGTTCTTGTTCCAGAGTCCACACACATACACACATTCTTGATTTATATATTATAAACAGATGTGTTGGAAGACTCACATACACACAGTACACTTCCCGAGCCGCTCGCTCGGCTCACGAACACACACATTCATGGACCATTGGTGGAAATCACCCGTGAGAAACGGCCCGGGACCGTCCTGCTGTTGATGGAGTGATGTCAGAATTACAGTGTGCTGTTATATAGCACACAAACACACACACACACACACATACACACACCGACCCATGAGCCTTTGCTATTCAACGAGAGGTCAAGCTCCGCTGTGGGAACAGATTCCTTCTTTTTGTAGTAAATGTATTCAAGTTTAACTTTCTTTTTTGTACCGTTTTGTGTTTAAGATGTTGGAAGGAAATGCATTTTTGATACACGTTGTTTTTGGGGATGCGCGAATCGCGCAAAAACCGTCACGTTTCACCCTTTAAAACCTAAATATTTTTCTTTAAAGAAAATTAGGCCTGTTTTTAAAGATATTTTGAATTTTTCTTTTTTCTTTTTTTTTTTTGCATTGACATTTTCACTGACATTTATATCATTATTGTTATTATACTGAAAAAAAAAAACAATGTAAACAAATTATACATATTGGAGTGTTCCTTTATGCTGATTTAAATAAAAAACATTGTATTACAGTATTTATTTTTACTGTAAAAACGTTACAGTAGAATATGAATTAAGAATTATAATCGTTAAAAAAACTCAAGTAAACCTTATGGACAAAAATCGTAATTATCTTAAATGTAGGTCTTAATTTTCTTAATTTATTTATATATATATATATGTGTGTGTGTGTTTAATTTTCCTCAGGTGAAATATATATATATATATATATATATATATATATATATATATATCATTTATCTGAAGAAAAATATATACATCAACATTTTTATGTGTATATATACATAAAATGTTTAATTTATATATATTGTGTGTGTATATATATATATATATATATATATATATATACACACACACATATATATATATATATATATATATATATATATATATATATATACATACACACAAATGTATATATAGCTAAAACATTCATCAACATTTTTTGTATGTACATGTATACACACTATATATATATGTGCATAAAAAATGTTGATTTTTTTTAAACTATATATATATATATATATATATATATATATATATATATATATATATATATACACACACACGCCTGAAGAAAATGAATCAACATATCGTTATTATTATTTTTCTGGGTGAAATGTGTGCCGATGTTTTTGTGCGATTCCTTCTAACGTCTGCCATCATTCACCAGAGCTTGTGTTTTTCTCTGTATTTCATAAGTATTGGAAAACGCTGGATGATAATTCTCTTTTTAGTGCGTCTCATTTACATTAGTAACTCATTTTTATACGGTCTCAAACTGAACCACACGAGAAACCCTCCGAGTCTTCGAGCATTTCACGCGTTTCTCAGTCGATGATGAACTTCAGCTGGACTCTGATGTGGAGTTTCGCTCCTCAGATCCGGCAGCGATCGTTTGATCAACTTTAACGTGTTGATTCACGACAGAATTTGTCAATATTTCTACTGAAGAGTAGAGAGAAATAGATTGTGGGTTTTGCGAAGGGTCTTTACAGGACGACCCGAGTTTTTTACTTCTTTTATAAAGTTCTGTTAAATGTTTGTGTTAACTTGTTTTTGTTATTATCTATGTTGATTTTAAATGTTAGATAAATGGCAAAAACCTAGTTGCCAGGAACAAATTGTTTCGTATTTCTGTTGCAATTTTCGTAAGTTTTTTTTTTTTTTTTTTTTTTTTTTATATAACGGGAGAGCTTGGAAATAAGTAGTTTTTTTTTTCTTTTTTTTTCTTTTTTCTCTCGTGTAAGAAATTAGAGATGCCAATTTTTGCGTTTTCTCACACTTGTTTATAAGGTAAATAATCACTGTGCAAAACACTGCGTTTGTGTCAATACCTGCCCAAAATTTTTGAGGAAACCAACATTTAGTGGTTTCATTCGTAGACGTTTTCGTTCCAAATTGAAGGGAAACACAGTACCGAGTTTATCTCTAGAGATCATTTTTGTTTTTCTTCATTAGTACTAACATCATCTTTTACCACTAAAGGATGATTATATGAATTATTCTTGTTTATGTATTGCAAAAATGTAACTCTGAAAGGAGAGAGAGTGGCCTTCCTCATTCTCCGGACGCGGGGAGTGATTATGTACTAGTGCCTGCATCGTTTTGTTCAGTTTTATCCTGGAGTCAGTCAGGTTTTATTGAAATGTCACGTCTTGTGGCTTCAACTTGAGAATATTTTATAAATTCACATGAAGAGGGACATGAGAATTCCAGATGTATGTTAAAGTGAATTCTTGCTCCTCTGAGCAAATAAAGTACTTTCTTTGTAAACATTGAGATGTTTGCATGAATTCTGTTCTACGTGCACACACACACACACACACACACACACACACCTGTTTCTCAGGGGTTTTCAAACTAGGGGCCGCAAGGGAGTGCTGGAGGTGTAGAGTAAGAAAATTAAAAATGAGATCAAACAAACTAAATAAATAGATTTGATTAAAGTAAAAAATATATATTTTTAATAATTGATTTAAAAAAAAATTTGATTAAAGTAAAAAAAAATTTTTTTTAATAAATACATTACATAAAAATAAAATGTTATTTTATATTTAAATAAATACATTAAATTAAAATTAATTATAATATAAATAAATACATTCGATTAAAATAGTGTTATTTTAATGCATATAAAGTTACATGTTTAATTCAAATAATTTAAAGTAAACTGATTTACATGACAAATACATAACTGCATAAAACATTTGATTCAAATACAATTTTATTTAAATAATGTTATGAAAAAGCGATGTAAATAACTAAATACATTAAACATTTGAATAAAATAACTACATTTAAAAAAAATAAAATATTAAAATAAATTTAAAACAATCAATTTAAATAACACATTAGATTTAGATAGACTGTTTAGTTGACTAAAATAATATATTTGATTAAAATAAAATGTTATTTAAATAAAAATAAATGTTAAATTAATTCAAATAAATGAACTTGTTTAAATAACATGCATAATTTAAAAATAAAATAAAATTCTAAAAATAAAATGTTATTTAAAGAATACATTTGATACAAATAACTGAAAATAAAAAAGATTTAACTAAATTGATTCAAATAAATATATGTTTGATTTAAATAAATAATGAATGCATTTGATTGAAACAATTTGATATAAATAAATTAATAAAATACATCTACAGTACTTAATATAAATGTGGATCGAAATAAATGAAGAGATTGCACGTTTAGTCTCAGAGCGCCTCCTGCTGAACATCATTACTATCATAAACAAAATCGGCTATTTATTATTTTAAGAATTTAAGTTTATTTAAGAATAACAGACACATATTAATACGCATCTTCTTTGGAACGCGTGACTTCCACCTCAACGACAAAAAAAAATAAACATGTCGGAAGAGGACTTTAATAGCACAAAAGTGAACGCTTTTTAGAGACTTTTAATATGTAACGGCGTGCTACATTTCCGCTCATGTCGCGGGCTGATGACGCGTCATCCGTAGATTCCTGTGCGCGTTTGCTGCAGTTCTCCTCTTGCTCTCCACACACATCTGATCATGTTGGGCAAAATAATCGGACAGAAATACGCGTCTATCGCGAAAACATGGTAAGAACATGGTAAAACTTCACACATCGGGAGAACCCCCATGTTTTACTATTATTATCTCTTGACTCATGTTTATTAATCGTTTTGTCCTTGTCTCGACCTGACAGTAGCATGCTAAGCTAATGAGCTCAGGTCAAGATAACACTGAGGAACTCGACTGTTTACTGTAGTTTATCAGTCATATTCTGTGTATTTATTCGTGTAGTGTGTGATTGTGAGGGTGTTTCTTTATTGGCATGGTTTTATCTAAACACTAGTCATCAATAATCACGATAAAAGGTCAGTAATGGTGATTCAACTGTTTATTTCTTAAACTATTCAATGAAATCCTAAAAAAAGAAAGACACTTAGGATGTTTAGGAATATTTTACAGCTTGGCCGACCTTTAGCTTTTTTTGTTAATGGTAATGTTTAACTCATAGCTGTATTATTGCCTTGATTTTTGAATACTATGAGAATAAACGTGTGTAGTCCTGTAAAGCCTGACATGAAAATGTGTGTTTGATGTTTTGTGTCATATCTAATACATCAGGCTTTTATAGCTCATGCAAGTCTGTCATATCGGCTACATCAAATAATAATGAGAACATCATAATCGTGTGTTTGGGACGTGGCTTTTAATGGAGACTTTTGTTTTTGTAATCAGGCTCTCAAAAATTATATAAAAATTTAATTTAGATTTATCGGCCAATATATCGGTTATCGGCTTTCAAATAGAAATAATTATCAGTATCGGACGAAAAGTTCATATCGGCGCATCCCTACTTTACTGGACTGAAAGGGTTAATAGTCTACTTCTACTTTATTACTTCAGCGGTTAAACAAATCAAAAGCAAAATAAGGTTACACTTTATTTTAAGGTGTCAGTGTTACAGTGTAATTATATATTTAAGTACTGAGTAATATTAAGCAACTACATGTACTTACTATAGGGTTAGGGTAGGATTAGGGTTTGGTTGAAGGTTAGGTGCGTGTAATTTACTGTTATTACTACGGTAAGTACATGTAACGTATGTAACAAGGACACTGTAAAATAAGGTGTTACCCAAAATAATATATAAATGTTTTGTTTTACCCGTTTTATTACGTTTTTGTTCCTGAAATCCACCCTTCTGCTGGGATCAGGATCATTTAGATTTGTTTTTTATGGTAAAAAATTTATTCTTACGCTTACTTGATAAAAATCAGTGCAGATTTCACAGCACAAAAAGACACAAGGCGGACGTTTAACAGTAATACTAAAAGACTTTTACTTGCTAAAGTCTGAACTGTCAATCAGACGACAGTAGATCGTGTTGATCATTTTCCCTCTGGATTCACAGACGAGGATTGAGTCGTTAGGGACGCTGAGATATGAACATTTCTGCCCATACCGATAATTCTTTATATTTGAAAGCCGATAACCGATATATTAGCTGATAAATCTACATCTAAATCCAGATTTTTTGAAGTGATTCCAATCATTTCAAGCACTTCAAACCCGTCATGTTGATCAGTCGCATCTGAAGCGTCTCAGCTGGAGGAGATAACACATTATTTATCAACTTTAAGATATTTTGAGCCAAATTTTGAGTTCAACGATAACATGAAAATGAACATGTATTGGCCGATACCGATATATTGTGCGTCCCTATTAAGCCTAAAATGCATGTTTGAGCTGTTTAACTGAAAGCGTATCTTTAAATATATCAGTGTCATTGTTTTGTCTCAAGATTTGTTTCTAAGACGCGTTTATTAAAGCTACTTCTTTGAACTAAATCCTGTCGTAATCTGAGCCCAGTCTGTGAACCAGGCCGTATGAGTGTGTGTGTGTGCGATCTAACACAGTGGTGTCGTGTGCTGTCAGGGTTCCCACGCTGGCGGTCTGGGGCGGAGTCGGAGGAGTCGCTCTCGTTCACTTCACAGACTGGAGGGTGATCCTGGACTACGTGCCCTACATCAATGGGAAGTTCAAGAAGGACGAATAGATGAAGGTTAGTCAGGTTTATCTCTGAGAACAATGAAAGAGTGACTATTCAGGACCATTTAACCATTTCAACCTTTTGAGTGAGTGAGTGAGTGAGTGAGTGAGTGAGTGAGTGAGTGAGTGAGTGAGTGAGTGAGTGAGTGAGTGAGTGAGTGAGTGAGTGAGTGAGTGAGTGAGTGAGTCTGGTTGTGTGTGTGAGCGAGTATGTGAGAGAAAGTGTGTGTGTGTGAGAGAGAGAGAGAGACACACAGACGGTGTGTGTGTGTGTGTGAGAGAAAGTGTGGTTGTGTGTGAGAGAGAGAGAGACGGTGTGTGAGAGTGAGTATGTGTGAGAGAAAGTGTGGTGTGTGTGAGAGAGAGAGAGAGAGTATGTGTGAGAGAAAGTGTGGTTGTGTGTGAGAGAAAGTGTGTGTGTGTGTGTGTGTGTGTGTGTGTGTGTGTGTGTGAGAGAGAGAGAGAGAGAGAGAGAGAAAAAGTATGTGTGAGAGAGTGTGAGAGTCTGGTTGTGTGTGTGTGTGTGTGTGAGTGAGTGAGAGAGAGAGAGTATGAGTGTGTGTGTGAGTATGTGTGAGAGAGGGTGTGTGTGTGTGTGTTTGTGAACACTTGCACACACTCTCTCACACACTTCAACTTCATTATACAGTCTATAGTTCAAGAAAATGACCTGAATTCACTTATTTTCACTGACACTGCAGTACGAAATAAAAATATTTTTGTAGGAATCAGATTTCAGGCAAGAAAACCTGTGTGTGTGTGTGTGTGTGTGTGTGTGTGTGTGTGTGTGTGTGTGTGTGTGTGTGTGTCTGTCTGTGTGTGTCTGTGTGTGTGTGCGCGCGCTTCACTGATATGGTGCTTTATGTTCCTGCAGGTCAGTCTTGCTTCTGCCGGTTTGAAGACTCGTCACTGCTGTCCAGACCAGACCAGTCTATCGAGTGAAACGGACTAGATCATCGGCGCCAACGAACATTGTGATATTTATTTTTTGGAGCGTTCGATCCATTTCCCCTCGTGATTTATCAGTGTGGATTGTGCTCATGGAAAGACTCAGAATAAATGATATGTATTAAAGAGATGTTTGTAAAACTTCACCATTTGTTCCCACTGAAACTTCCTGGAATAAACACACTGTAATTATATTATTAATAAGATAATCGTGGACCTGAGCTCTGGTTTTTAATTCTGTTGTGCTCTTCATGTGTTCTGCTCAACGGCGGGTTTGATGCTCATGCTTGTTAATAAAAGAAAGAAAATAAGTTTGATGTGGTTATGCTTTATTATCACCGTGGCAACTTTATTTTAGTGTCATTGTTACACGTCACATGCACTTATATACTTAATAACAGCATAATTGCATCCAATTAAAGCTATATATAGTAAGTACAACAATGACACCTTCAAATAAAGTGTAACCATCACCTTTAATGTATATGCATGAGTTTACCAATAATACAATTTTATTTTACATTTACATTCATATACATAATTAGTAAAAAAAAAGAAAGAGTTAAGGTTTTAAATTAAAATGGATGAGTTTTTGAATCAGGCTTCGAATCTTTTAATTCACGAGTCGTTGATAAACCGAATTAAAAATGCTTATAAATGATGCTTGTTTAACTTAAGTTGGTCTCTCTTTCTCTCTCTCTCTCTCTATATATATATATTCTTAGGTATTCCATGGACTGTTGGCATTTAAAAATACACTTATAAAGGTTTTGTGCCTTTTACATAACTTTCTTGATACAGCGAGTCGATTCTAACTGAACCGTAAGATCCGATTCCACGAGTCACCGGCGCTCTCCTTTGTTAAACAACAATCGACTACCGAGAATCACAACGGACCTGTTTTCAAGTATTTATCCTTGTTTTAGTCTCTTTTAAAGTCGATCTACGTGTTTTTACCGGCTCCGCAGACGAATGAACAGCGAATCGACTCCCGGTTCACAGAGAGTCGTCATGAGTCAGAAGGTCGTGAGGTGAGCGGATAGAGAACAGCGACTGGCCGCCTTTAACCCCAAACATCCACAGCTTTTCCTTCCAGAGAGACTCCGGGAGAAACATGGAGAGGAAAAGGTGGGAGTGCTCGGCTCTCCCAAATGGTTGGAAAAGGGAAGAAGTGACCAGAAAGTCGGGCTTGTCCGCGGGGAAAAGTGATGTCTATTATTTTAGGTACTGCAGCGGGATTAGCCGGAGACCAGCGAGCCGAGACAAAAACTGCCTTTATATATTACTTAACAATTACTAATCCGACCTCAATTGGCTATTTTAGTATTCTAGTGCGTTATTATTCCAGATTATTGTTGTTTGTCGCGCGCACATTAAACAGATCGTGTTTTGGCATCTCGTGCGAGTTAGCACTGCTCGCTAATCTGCGTTAGCTGGCATGCTAACTCATTGTTTTTGTTTTGCTCCTCTCTGTTGATTTAGTTTAACTATTGTTTTGTGCTAGTTTTAATTGATTAAAGTGTTCATTATAGAGTAACTATCGTTTATGTTCGAGTCTACACTATTAATGAGAAATAGTTGCTCGTTTATTGTGATGCAGGGGCTGCAAACTTTTGGCTTTATTTAGGGAATCGCTGAAATATTCAGTACAGTGTACGCTAGATATCGAAGAAATACCAGTGCACATGAATATGATGATCATTTGCACTATGGTATTACCGTCTGGTACTGTCACTGTACTATGGTACCAACAGTTTTGTAGGTGTTTCTAGTGTGTGTGTTTATTGTGTTGCTTTACTCAATCTTTCCAACGTAATTTTTACTTTTGTGTGATTTCTGCAAAGGATGTGCTTTATATTTATAATCATAGTTCATATGCCAAATATTATTATTGTGGGTTTTTTTAGGGATGCACTGATATGAACATTTTGGCAGATACCGATAATTCTTTATATTTTAAGCCGATAACCGATATATTGGCCGATAAATCTAAATCCCAATTTTTATATAATTTTTGAGAGCCTGATTACAAAAAAGTCTCACCATTAAAAGACACGTCCCAAACACTTACACATAAATCAAACTAGTCGACTAGTAGTTAAAAAAAAAAAAAAAAACACTCCTATGGCCAGTTTTCCTTACAAATAAAAATTATATTCATATTTACAGCACTTTAAAACCATCGTGTTGATCAGTGCGCATCTGAAGTGTCTCAGCTGGAGGAAATAATCCATAATTTATCGGCTTTAATATATCGGACAAATCTTCTTATTGGACCGATAACAATAATATTAAAAATGAACATATATCAGATGATGCCGATATATCGTGCATCCCTAGTTAATTTCCATTTGTTACATTAGAAAATGATGTGTTTTTCTGTGGTGATTGATCTTTTTATTGTTTGGCACAGAATTATTTGTGAAACGCGAGCTGATACTAAGTTTTCATGTTTTAAGATGCTTGGACATTTAAGTCTGCCTGGACAATAATGAATATTTCTTGAACTTTCCCTTCCTCCTTAGTCCAACAGGGAAGAAGTTTCGGAGTAAGCCACAGCTGGTGCGTTATCTGGGAAACTCCATGGATCTCAGCTCCTTCGATTTCCGCACGGGGAAAATGCTGATGAGCAAACTGAACAAGAACAGGCAGCGGATACGCTACGATAACAGCCAGAGCAAGGTGAGCGTCACGACGGAGTTCATGAAGCGTTACAGTGTCCTGATGATTCACTCTCCCTCACGTCATCCAAGATGTTCATGTCTTTCTTTCTTCAGTCAGAAAGAAATTAAGGTTCTTGAGGAAAACATTCCAGGATTTTTCAATGGGGTCCAACGGGTCCAGATGTGAGTTTCAGTGCAGCTTCAAAGTCTCGACACGATCCAGCCGAGGAATAAGAGTCTCATCTAGACAAACCATCGGCCGTTTTATAACAAAATAAACATTTATATACTTTTAACCACTAATGCTGGTCTTGCACATCCACGACTTCACGCATTACGTAATCAGGTTGAAAGGTCACGCGTGTTCCGGTTCAGAAATGTAGGGCGAAAAACTCTCCTCCAACTTCATAATCGTCCGACGTCGTTGTTTTACCTTTTATATTTGTATTTTTTTGTAAATGCCTTTTGTCTTTGCACATTCGCTTTGTAAACACCAGGTCGGTTCTTCCACCTATGTCACGCTTGACCTTCCAACGTGATTACGTAATGTGTGTCGCATCACAGCTAGTGCTAGAGGAGCATTAGTGGTTAAAAGTATATAAATGTTTATTTTTGTTATAAAATGTCCGCTGGTTTGTCTAGATGAGACTCTGGGATCGTGTCGAGACTTTGAAGCTGCACTGAAACTCACATCTGGACCTTCGACCCGTTGGACCCCATCGAAGTCACTATATGGAGAAAAATCCTGGAATGTTTTCCTCAAAAACCTTCATTTCTTTTCCACTGAAGAAAGAAAGACATGCACATCTTGGATGAGTAAATTATCAGGAAATTTTAATTCTGAAGTGAAATAATCCTTTAAATCAAACTCACCAAATTTGTCAGCCTGTTGGTTTCCTGTAATGCTTCTGTCTGGATCTGTCTGTTGTGTTGATGTTGAATGTTTTATAAGAGATGCCTGTTTGTTTGTTCAGGGTAAACCGGATCTGAACACATCGCTGCCGGTCCGTCAGACAGCGTCCATCTTTAAACAGCCCGTCACCAAAGTTACAAATCACCCCAGTAACAAGGTCAAGACAGACCCTCAGAAAGCTGTGGACCAGCCCAAACAGGTAAACAGCACAGCTGGTGTGTGTGTGTGTGTGTGTGTGTGTGTGTGTGTGTGTGTGTGTGTGTGTGTGCGCGCACGTGTGTGTGTTTGTGTATATATATGTGTGTGTGTTTGTGTATATATATATATATATATACATGCATGCATGCATACATTAGGGGTGTTGAAATTAATCGTTCCTACAATGCATCGCGATGCAGACGAGGTTCGCCAAATTCTATTCTATTCCCCAATACATCCGCGACCTTTCATCGCTACACGATTTCTAAACCCACCTTAAAACATATCTTTTTGCTACTTGCTTCCCTGACCCCTGACTCTATGGTCTGATTTTATGTATATGTACCTCTATCTATTATGTTATCCTTCTCAGTTTATTTGTATCGTTTCTATGTCACGTTTATTTGTACTTTATTGTAAAGCGACCTTGAGTTTTCTGAAAGGCGCTATATAAAATAAACGTATTATTATTACACAGTGCACCTTTAAATAATGTTATGAGACTGTTTTAAATATTTTTTGAATATACAAATAAGAAATGTGTGATGGATAAATCACCAGTAGGTGGCGGCAGGTGACCGTCTTAATGAGTGAGTCATTCATTCAAATGATTCGTTCAAACGTCTGATTCGGTTTTCCTGTTTTTGGTTCGTTTACATGTCTTTGGTCCGTCTAGCGTTCATATTTCATTCGATCCGCACCAGAGCTCATTTGGAAGGGGATCGAGACTCCTCTTTTCAGCGTCTCGGTCAGCTTGTTTGGTTCAGACGGCAGCGTTCACACTTTTTAGAATGAAACCGCACTAACAGAGCAATCGCACTAGGGTTAGTTTTAATCAAACCAAACATGCCAACACGCACTAAATCAACTTGGGGTGTGTTTCCCAAACCCATTGTTTGCTAATGATTGCGCGTTCCATTGAACTCTGTTAGTAGTGAACATAGTTGGCTTTGGGAAACGCACACCTGGTCAATTAGTCCCTGTAACACCAGCAGTGGTGATGACCTTTGACCTGTTTATTTCACAGCTGTTCTGGGAAAAGAAGCTGAGTGGACTCAATACTTACGATATAGCAGAGGAGCTGGTGAAGACCATGGATCTTCCTAAAGGTTTGCAAGGTAAATCGGGAAAAGAAGCTCTCAAACATCCTTTTCTACTGAGATAGTGCCGTTTCCTAAGAGTAGGGTTGGGTATCGTTTGAATTTGAACGATTCCGATTCCAATAAGGTAAAAAAAACACAAAAAAACAGATAACATTCACATTTAGTCTTATTGCAAAACAATTATAGCTGAATATCATGAACAAAAATCAACAGGCTAAACAACACTTACACAATACATTTTACTCCTGTGGTTTAAAAACACCATAGCAAGAACAACCAGCCGAACTAATATACATTTCAAGCATTATTGAAGACAAGTAAACACTCAGTAATTAAAAAAGAACAAATAAAAAATGTGCAATCGACACAATTGAACAAACATACGATTAAAATAAACAGTGTTTTTAGATTTTCAGGTTCAGAAACTAATCAAATGTGAAATAACACTGTACTTTATAAATAAAATATACATTACAAATATAGATAGAAAAGTTATTCAGTCAAGTCAAAATGTCTTTTGTTGTTTGATTAGAGTTATATAGACGGCAGCAGGAATATTAGGCTGCTGTCACTTTAAGAGTCTCCCAGTATAGTTACACACGCACAGAAAACAGCGCGCGAGTCGTCTCGCACTTGAATTGATAAAGTCATAATGAAATGCTCACAAAGGAATCGATAAGAGGAATCGAAATTTTTATTAAATAAGTATCTGATTCCTGACCTCAAGTATTCAATTCCAGAATTGGGATCATTTTTCGATTCCCAACCCTGCCTAAGAGCTTCTGATCATTTCCTACAGAAATGCAGTAATGCAGTATTGTGTTTGTAAACTGTGTGATGTTTGACCCGGCAGGTGTTGGTCCAGGTTACTCAGATAAGACGCTTCTCTCGGCTCTAGCGAGCGCTCTGCACACGAGCTCGGCTCCCATCACAGGTCAGCTGTCTGCCGCTGTGGAGAAAAACCCCGGCGTTTGGCTCAACACCACACAGCCGCTCTGCAAAGCCTTCATGGTGACCGATGAAGACATCAGGTACACACTGCTGGTGTAGAGATCTACACGGGCTTTAAACAGAAGCCCGAACCCGGCCTGTACCTGAAATCATTTAACTGACCCGACCATTACGGTTATATTTCTAGCCTGAACCCGAGGTCCGTTTCTCACAGTAAATTCCTTCTTTTTTTTGCAATATGCTGTATTTTATGCTTGCTTGCAATGATAATTAAAGGGTTAGTTCACCTAAAAATGAAAGTTCTGTCAGTAATTACTCTCCCTCATGTTGTTCAACCCTGTAAGACTTTTTCAGTAACAGAGAAGCCTATGGAGGAGTGAGACAGCTCTCAGATTTAATCAGAAATATCTTAATTTGTGTTCTGAAGATGAACGAAAGTCTTACGGGGTTGAACAACATGAGGGAGAGTAATTACTGACAGAGTTTTCATTTCTGGGTGAACGAACCCTTTAAAGTGTCATGAAACCCACGTTTTATCCTGGTCGTTCACACCTCAGAGTTGGAAAAAGTCTAAAAAAAATGGGTGTGTAAAGCTATTGAAAGTGGGAGAGGAGAGGGAAAAGAGGAGACAACAACCAATAAAACACACACCTGCAACACACACATAATTAGGGATGATCTGATCGATGACTCTAGCCACTGAATTTGGCCGATCTCATGAACCGATCGCAGTTTTATTATGAAGAAAAAAAAAGGCAAAAAGGTTTTGTGTTCGCAGTCAAAAATGACCGGCCTACAACAATAGCTTATGAATCGCTTGTTATGCTATATTATCTTCAAATATTGTATTTAATCTTTTTGTCAACTTGTTTTCTTTCAATTAGCACAGGTTTTGTATTTCTTTTTGAAACTGATTGATTGTAGGCCTTATTTATCTGAGGATGAAGTTCATCTTTGTGAAAAAGAAAGCCTGTAATACTTGAAATAGTTTGTTTGTGGACATTTGTGGACATTAGCATGTGTGTGTGTGTATATATATATATCTAAACCACAGACACGACTCGTCGTGAGACACGTGATATTTTAGTATCATTGATGGAGTTTTTGTTTATATATATATATATATAAACAAAAACTCCATCAATGATACTAAAATATCACGTGTCTCACGACGAGTCGTGTCTGTGGTTTAGTTCCAGTAAATGGTAACACTTTACAATTAGGTTAATAAAAATCCAGCTGTTCATGTTAGCTCACAGTGCATTAACTAATGTTAACAAGATTTCAATAAAGAATTAGTAAATGTTGAAATTAACATCAACAAAGATTAATAAATGCTGTATACATGCAGTTCATTATTAGCTCATGTTGACTAATGAACCTTATTGTAAAGTGTGACCCAGTAAATGAGTAATCTGTGTTGGAAACGCCAGAAGGCCTTTAATGAACATGACCGATATTTGAATGTGTTTATGGTTGATTGAGATGATCTGAATGATTGTTGTTTCCACAGAAAGCAGGAGGATCTGGTGTTTAGCGTGAGGAAGAGGCTGGAGGAGGCGCTCATGGCAGACATGCTCGCGCACATAGAGGAGGACGCCGGAGATGCCAGATCCCCGAAGGAAGAGTCCAACGATGAGGAGATGGAGACTGTATAGCTGTAAGAGACACAACAAATCATTCTTCCTTCGGGAAACGGTGCACCCGATTAAAACACTTCATCTAGTTTTTTTTACGGATAGATTATAGAAGTTTAAAAAATGTCCCTTTAATTTTTTAATGATTGTAGAAATGTGCAATTTTTCCGTTTAAAATACTGGTAACACTTTACAATAAGTCTCATTTGTTCACTTAATTCATGCATTAGTTAACATGAGCAATACTTCTACAGCATTTATTAATCTCAGTTAATGTTCATTTCAAAAGGTAAAAATTTTTTTATTTTTTTTTTATCAAAAGTTAAGATGGTAACACTTTATTTTACAGTGTCCTTGTTACATATGTTGCATGGACTTACCATAGTAATAACAGTAAATTATGCATAATTACATGCAACTAACCCTCAACCAAACCCTAATCCTATTCTAACCCTATAGTAAGCACATGTAGTTAATATTACTCAGTACTTAAATAATAATTAAACTGTAACAATGACACCTTAAAATAAAGTGTAACCATTAAGATTATTATAAATTTAACCATTATGCAACATAATAAAAATGTGACTACGGTTTCATTGACTAATACCAGACTAACATGCCCAGACACTTAGTCAACTAAAACCTGACTAATCAAAAACAGAACAAGATTGGGTAACACTTTATTTTAGGCTGATGTAGTTTCATGTTTCTACATGTACTTACTATAGTAATAACAGTAAACTATGCATAATTACAAGTATAGTTACATGTAGTTAATTAATATTACACTCTAATACTTGAGTAAGTACAATGTAACTACATCACCTTAAAATAAAGGGTCACACCTTATGTGAAGGTGCCCGTGTTACAATGTTACTATACATTTAAGTGCTGAGTGACATTAATTAACAACATGTACTCAATATTAGGGATGCACTGATATGAACACTGGCCGATACCGATAATTCTTTACATTTGAAAGCCGATAACCGATATATTAGCTGATAAATCTTAATCCAAATTATTATATATTTTTTGAGAGCCTGATTACAAAAACAAAAGTCTCCATTAAAAGCCACGTCTCAAACACACAATTATGATGTTCTGTAGCCGATATGACAGATTTGCGCTGCACATGTTGCACTTTACTGTATTTTCCTTTTTTGAAGTGATTCCAATCATATTTCAAGCACTTCAAAACCATCATGCAACCATCATGCATCTGAAGCGTCTCAGCTGGAGGAAATAATACATTATTTATCAGCTTTAATATATCGGCCAAATTTTCTTATCGGCCCGATAACTATAACATTAAAAATGAACACATATCGGCCGATACTGATATGATGGGTTGATATATCGTGCATCCCTCCCTACTTACTTTATAATTGGGGTTAGAGTTTGGTTTAGGGTTCGTAACATGTTATTATGCATCATTTACTGTTTTTTACTACAGTAAGTACATGTAACATTACATCTAAAATAAAGTGTTACCGAGTAAAGCGTAACCCACAATATACACACTTTTGCGTACTGTAAATATAAGAAACTTTTCACTTTTTGTTACAATTTCCGTTTTATGTATGCTGTCTATAACATATTTCCTTCCACTGCTGTTTCACTATGAGGAAAACGAGAGTTTGGATGCGCATGAATCTAATAAAAGATATATTTGCTCTAAATTTTGCTTTCGTATAACTCCGTATACCTCTAATATCACGGCCTTATGTCCGCTTTAACGCATTCATCTGCGTCGGGGAAATGGGCTGATGGTCCAGTACGGATGTGTGCATTATCTTGTTTGCCAAGTTCAAGGGTCCATTAAAAGGCTGCAACAGTAAAAAGTGCTCAAAAGGTGGCTTTCGGTAGGGCAGTGCGTCATATTTAATGAATTTAAAGGGTTAGTTCACCCAAAAATGAAAACTCTGTCAGTAATTACTCTCCCTCATGTTGTTCAACCCCGTAAGACTTTCGTTCATCTTCAGAACACAAATTAAGATATTTTTGATGAAATCTGAGAGCTGTCTCACTCTCAACGTCAGATGGGCTCACTATTGGCCAGCTTCACACACATGACCAGCGTCGGCCAATAGTGAGCCTCCGTTCTGACGTACAATCTGACGTTCAAGTTTCAATTACAGAGAAGCCTATGGAGGAGTGAACCAGCTCTCAGATTTCATCAAAAATAAAAATGTCCCGAAGATGAACGAAGGTCTTACGGGGTTGAACAACATGAGGGAGAGTAATTACTGACAGAGTTTTCATTTGTGGGGGAACTAACCCTTTAACTCTGTGTTGATGGGCTCAGTGTGTATTGTCATATGCCAAGTTTATTGGTTTATGAAAAACTATTGGTACAGTAAAAAATTATAAAAATGTGGATTTTGTTTGTTGTCCCATACAAGGATTCTTGGGACTTTTTCATATTTCACAAGGTCAAAACCCCCTTTATTACATCACTCTTGTGGTTTTAAAGCATCCTTGCAGGTGCAGAGAAATGCTTATCTTCTTCTTTCAATTCTAACAGTGTTTATTATGAGCAGAGCCGTAGACAAAGCCTCACGCTTCATCCTCATACTAGACGAACTGCTCTGACCAAAGCCAACATTTCAGCACTTTTTATCAGCCCAGTGTGCTGAAGCGGACATAAGGCCGTGATATTAGAGGTATACTGAGGTATACGAAAGCAAAATTCAGAGCAAATAGATCTTTATTGATTCATGCACATCCAAACTCTCGTTTTCTTCAAAGTAAAATGGCAGTGACACACAAAGGAAATATGTCATAGACAGTATACAACGAAAATGATCAATTATAATACCGTGCACATGTGGAAAAAATCAAGCAGATCGGATCATTAGCCAATCAGGACACGGTGCGTTTACACCTGTCCACATCAAGCTTCTGTATCTGGAACACAGATCGGATCTCGCATTCCCGCGAAAAAAAGAAAAAAAAGATGGCTCCGGTGCAAAGTCGACCTGAAGTGGGTTTTCTTTTAAAAACAGTTTTCAGTCGGGGGACATTTTACAGATCTCGCAAAATGAGGATGAAGAGGCTGCAAGTACTAATAATCTGGATAGATGCCGTAATGGAAACGGTACAGAGAACCGTATCCGAGAACGCTGCCAGCTGAGCTGGGAAAAATGCACGTTCTTTACAGAAAATGAATAGATCTGCAACTTTAGGGTGAGAACTGCGAAAGCAAACATTTCAGTATATTTGCGATGTACTTCGCACTCGACTCTTATCGCAAAACCACACAGCTGTCAGTTCGGGAGAGAGGAGGGGGAATAACGACAGTGTGTGACGTCCACCTGTGAATGCAGACACCACGACTGGATTGCGTTTACATTATACTGAGATCCGATCAGAACGCGTCCTCGACTCCCACTGAACCTGGACACGCTGATCGGATAACATTCCCATCAGAAGCGCGTTCACACTTGTCTGTTCAATGTGTATGTGGACAACATCCGGATACAGGTCGCATGTTAATGCCAAGTTAGGCCCCGATCACACCTAACGCGTTCACACACAGCACTGCCAATCGGCCCCGATCACACCTAACGCGTTCACACACAGCACTGCCAATCGGCCCCGATCACACCTAACGCGTTCACACACAGCACTGCCAATCGGCCCCGATCACACCTAACGCGTTCACACACAGCACTGCCAATCGGCCCCGATCACACCTAACGCGTTCACACACAGCACTGCCAATCGGCCCCGATCACACCTAACGCGTTCACACACAGCACTGCCAATCGGCCCCGATCACACCTAACGCGTTCACACACAGCACTGCCAATCGGCCCCGATCACACCTAACGCGTTCACACACAGCACTGCCAATCGGCCCCGATCACACCTAACGCGTTCACACACAGCACTGCCAATCGGCCCCGATCACACCTAACGCGTTCACACACAGCACTGCCAATCGGCCCCGATCACACCTAACGCGTTCACACACAGCACTGCCAATCGGCCCCGATCACACCTAACGCGTTCACACACAGCACTGCCAATCGGCCCCGATCACACCTAACGCGTTCACACACAGCACTGCCAATCGGCCCCGATCACACCTAACGCGTTCACACACAGCACTTGCCAATCGGCCCCGATCACACCTAACGCGTTCACACACAGCACTGCCAATCGGCCCCGATCACACCTAACGCGTTCACACACAGCACTGCCAATCGGCCCCGATCACACCTAACGCGTTCACACACAGCACTGCCAATCGGCCCCGATCACACGGAACGGGCAGTGCGCTGCGTTTTTTTATGTTGCTAAGTAACCAGCGAGTCAGCTGTCCTGTCAGTCCAGGGGGGCAATCCATCAGCCGGAAACCGAAGCTTCCCCGGGCGCCGCCATTGATTAGCAGACCATCACCTGCTGTTAGCATCCCATTGACTCCCATTCATTTTGGCGTCACTTTGACAGCGAATAACTTTACATCTGAGGTGTTTAAAGACTCCATTTGTCCATTATTTATTTCTAAAGAAACACGAAAATGTATAAAAGGCTCCATTACCTTGTATCTTACGTTATGGCCCCGTAGAAGCAGTTTTTTGTAAAAATAGGCTAACGATTGCGTCATAACCACGCGACTCTCTGTCGCACAGTAGAGAATTATCGTATGGACAGGAGGAGAAGCTTGTGGGCAATCGGGGGGACGTGGAGGCAAAATGACAAAGTGATTAATCAGAATACTTAGCAAAAGTTGCTCCTGCTCCAGCTCATGGACACCTCCTACTCACACTCTCCGTCTCTGCAAGTTTCGGAACAGACAGACGGGTTGCTCACGTCACATCTACGTCGTCAAGCTCAGTGTGAGCAGGCTTGGGAGGATTACTTTAAAAATGTATTCCGTTACAGTTACAAATTACTTCATAAAAAAAGTATTCAGTAACGTAATCCAAGTACTATAATATGAAAGTAATGTAACTGATTACTTTTGGATTACTTCAAGGTCACGTATATAAATAAAGTCAAGCAAGAAATATTATTAATTTTTTTTTTTTATTAAGAATTTGGCTCAGTGTACATTACAATATTTTCAAAATATACACACAGGCCTGAATATATATTTATGTAAAGGGCTATACAGACATCTAGTGGCTAATGTATGGTATTACAGATTATTTAGTTTTATTTGTAACAAATTTTTAACTAAAAAATAAAAACACAACATTTAAAAATTTTACACAATCTACATATTAGTTTATTTTAAAATAGGCCTACATGTTGACTAAAGCCGTGATCTTTCTTAATTTGCCTGACTGAACTTGTGGTGTTGGCAGTGGGAGTTCCCCTACGTTACCTAGACAGCGAACATCCCGTTACGTGAGAAAAGATTAAGAAAGGACATTTTGAGTACTAAAAAAGATACTCTCCTAATTTCTACAAAATAGCAGCGGAATTTCCATGAATTAAAAGCGATTTTACCCGCAGGCAGCGTCGTTTCTACTAGCAGCAGTGATTCAATCTGCGTCTGAGGAGATTGTAGACAGCTGTTATTTGCGCATTCACCAGCGCGTGGCACACGTGAGTCATTACTGGCAACAGAACCAGGAACTACTGTATAATCAAGCAGCGCTTAATATAGTGCTATTATGCCAAAATACTTATTTATTTAGTTTTAAATTAAACCATTGTAATCCTGAAAGTATTCCCCCTTTTTTTTAAATGTAACTATAATCTGATTACTACGTTTTTTGACGTAACTGTAACGGATTACAGTTACTGGATTTTTGTATCCTGATTACGTAACGCCGTTACATGTATTCCGTTACTCCCCAACCCTGAGTGTGAGTCTGCGCAGTACGCTCAGCCATCAGGAAGTAAGAGTTTCTAATTGACTTCACTTTGTCTCCGTTGAATCCAATGGGGTCGCTGTGTCCAGTTTATATACGGTCTACGTGTCAGTCTAATCGCGAGCACTCAAACAAAAAAGAAAAAAAAGCTTGAAGTTGCTTTATATTTCAGCTACAAAAACGCGAGGCTGCTGGGGCGCATAAACAGCGCAGAACACACACTGCCATAGGAAAACAATTGAAAAAAGGCGCCTCTCACTGCAAAAAACGCGTTAGGTGTGATCTGGGCCTTAGAGAACCAATGAAGTTTGAACCAATGAACCATAATTTCTTCAGATCTTTATTCCAGCGTTTGAAATGAAACTTAAGTTCTTCAATCCCTCTAAGAAGTGTTGATGTTTGATTGATTGTAATTCTCTCTCTCTCTCCCTCTCTCTCTGTGTGTGTGTGTTCGCAGGGTTGATCGGTGACGACGGGAACAACCTGGACAACAGTATTCCCCCCTCCCCCCCCCGACACAAACCCAAAGACTCGGAGCGGATCCCTATGCAGAAAACAAGCCCTCTCTTCCTGCCGTTCTGCTCTAACTCGACTGTGAAACTTCACGTTTTACTCCCGTAACATTTCAAGCAGTTTTTATAAAACTAAATGTGCTTTAACTGCTCTATTTTTGTATCAGATTTCTGACGTCCTCCATCACGTGTCCGTTCGGTTCGACTGAGGTTTCGGGTGTTTTTTTTTTGTTTTTGTTTTTTTATTCAGACATTGTAAGCTAAGATCATGCAACATCAGTTTTACACAAATCAGTTTTTTACACATAAGCAAAAATGCCATGTTTTTATGACTAATAATAACTCTGAAATACTGTACTAGCAGTGCATATTGTTGTGTGATCGCTGGTACAGATATGGTGCTGAACTTTTGTCCTGGTTTCTTTACATTTTAGCTTTTGTTACGATGCCGTTTGAGCGTAGACATGACGTTAGCTTTTATGTTGGTGCTTTTTACGTGTTTCCCCATCAAGCCTTGTATCCGTTGTGTACATGACATCATTAAAGTTAAGTGAAAAAGACTGTTTTACTGTATTTCTGGAGCTTTTCTGACCACATCAGATCGGATCAAGCTGTGTTTGTCGCGGTAGGAAACCGATGCATTCAACATGATGCACTGATGCAGTATGATTTATGATTATGGACTGAAAACCTGACGGTTACAGGACAAAACTCTGCTTATTTCCGTGTGTTGTTGAGTTCATGATCTTGTCAGTAAGGCTTGATTTTGATTTACACTTATTCTTCACACAGCCACGGTTTAACTTAGTAGATTTACTCACACCCTTAAATTTTTTTCTTATTTGATATCATATATGAAATATGGAGGGGACGTGATTTTGTATGTTGGTCGTCCTTTATTTGCAAGAAACGTTTTTGAGGATAATCCTTGTAGCTGAAGGAGAGATCATTTTGTATACATGGCAAATAAAAGTCTTTCAACACGTCAACGTGTGCAGGATTTACTTTAATGCGAGTATTCTTTAAAATACAGTAAAATCAGCAAAATTATGAAATATTATTACAATTCATAATAACTGTTTTGTATGTGAATATGTTAAAATGTCATTTATTTCTGTGATTTTCAGCATCATTACTCCAGTCTTCAATGTCACATGATCCTTCAGATGATTTGATGATCAAAAAAACATTTATGATTATTATCAATGTTGAAAACAGCTTCATATGTTTTTGTGCAAACTAATACATTTTATTTTTCAGGATTCTTTGATGAGTAGAAAGTTCAAAAGAACAGCATTTATGTGAAATAGAATCTTTGGCAACATTATAAATGTATTTTTTATCAATTTAATACGTTCTTGTTGAATAAAAGTTTTAATATTTTTTTCTTACTGACCTCAAACTTTTGAACGGTAGTGAATAATGTTACAAAATCTTTTGATCACCAGGAAATAAGTTACATTTTACAATACATTCACATAGAAAACTGTTCTTTTGAAATCGCAATAATATTTCACGATATTATAAATGCAACCTTTATATATTTATTAATTTAGGAACAAATACTCGCTTCCAGAAGCGCAGCGCGTGGCCTTTGAACCCATTGTTGTGCGCCGGGTGACGTCAGCGTCGTGTGAGCGAGAGAGAGAGACGGTTGAGAGAGAGAGAGAAAGAGACGGTTGAGAGCGAGAGAGAGAGAGACGGCTGAGAGAGAGAGGGAGAGAGAGAGAGAGAGAGAGACGGTTGAGAGAGAGAGAGAGCGAGCGTGGCGTGCGTCTGCACACAGACAGACAAAGACGGTGAACCGGAGGAACGGGAGAACGCGCTCTATTCCCCTCTCGCGTTGAAAACGGCCAGAAAACAATGAGCAGAGCGGCGTCGAGGCGGGACGCGTGATTTTACCGCGCGCTGGAGTTTGATTTCTTTTATTGATGCTTTTAAAACGGACTTTTTCTCCAACCGCCCCCCAACAATTAGCAGCTCCGCTAGCGGTTAGCATCATCATCACCCTCATCCTCCAGAAAACACGAGATAAGAGCGGCGAGCGGCGCGGGAGGACTTAAGGTGAGGCTTTCTCACGGCATTTACCGTGACTTTCTCTTCCACCGGTTTCCGTAACGCCCGGTTTGATTGTCCGCGTGGCGCGCGCGCCTGAGATCCACAAACAAAGGCGACAATGTGACTGATCATCTCCGGCTAGCGGCTCGGCTAACAACAACAACAACACTTCGCTTTCAACGTTCATATCTCTCGTTAAAAAAATATAACTCGCTATTAAACCGATTTAGTGTCGTGGTCACGTGCTTTGACTATATGTAACAACGGCCGCTTGTCAAGAAATATAACCGTTAGTAAGTGAGTCGCGCGCGCGGAGCTAAAGCTCACAATAAAGACAAAAGAGACGCGAATTGGGAAACAACACGCGCACGAGCTTTAGCGGTTTATGCCACTTCTAATGGTTTAAATGTGTTATTTCTTCTAGTTTTGCTTGGGTGTCTGATGCACACGCGGGATAACTATGCCCAGTCCCTTGTTTCATCCCGATATCATGGATCACGAGATGGTTGTGAGCAGCACCGGGGCCCGGGAGAGCGAGCAGGAGTCCCGGGACGAGGAGCATCAGGAGGCGCTTCGCTTCGCCCTGGATCAGCTGTCACGCATGTCATTGGAGAAGGTGGACTGTCTGGACGGGACCGCCGTGGAGAACTGTAACGGAGGGGGTCCCGGGGGTTACGTGGACCTGCAGATGCTCGAGCACTCGAACGGCTCGCGGGAGTCTCCCGGTTCCTGCTCGCCCTCTCCGGAGTACGGGTACCACATGGCCAGCCCGCACTCCTCCTCCATCCTCGGGGAACAAAGCTCGGTGCTCCGCAAGAGAAGTGTCAACATGACCGAGTGTGTGCCCGTGCCCACGTCAGAGCATGTGGCGGAGATCGTCGGCAGACAAGGTACCTCCACTGCAACATTCACTCACATGTGACCATAAACAATAGGAAACCGTCCCATTGCTGTCTGAGATTGATCAGTGGCAGAACAAATACATGCAGTGCTTTCCCATTGTTCAAAGGCATTGCATTTCTTTATAGTCTCTTGTTACACAAGTACTTATTAAAATAACAGTTTAAATGCAAATAACTACTTGCAATGCTTTCCTTTTGTTTAAATGCGTTGCAAGTAATAATTTGCATGTTAATATTATTATTTGTGGATGTTCCAAGAGATTATAAACTCTCTCTCTCTTTCTATATATATATAGATATAGATATATAGATATAGATAGATAGATTAATAACATACACCATTATTAAAATGTTTTGCATGCAAACAACTATTTTCAACGCATTTGAACAAAAGGAAAGCATTGCAAGTTGTTATTTGCATTTTAACTAGATTATTTGTTTGTTCCAAGAGATGATAAACAAGAAATGCAATGCATTTGAATAATAAAAAAGCATGCAAGTAGATATTTGCATGCAAATTATAAATATTTTAATAAGATAATTTATATTCCGAGAGATTATAAACAACAAATGCAATGCATTTGAACAATAAAAACACAATCTTACACTAGTATCAGTCGTGTGTGAGATTGTTCACCGCGTAATTGCACTGAAAATGTGAATGTTTACCTTTTTCTTTGTTCCACCAGAGCATAACTAGCAAACGCACTGCATTCGAACAATAGGGACATCCTCACTTTAATAGTGTTATTGGTGCCTGAGATTGCATGCAAAAACCAAATTTGAATATTTACTAAGATTTAGTCTTCCTTTCTGTTCCTAGGCATCATAAACAATGCAGTTGCATCAGAACAATAGTTAAGCGTTATAAGCAGCCAGCGAGCGGCCAGTTGCACATGCTTTATGTTTCTGTTATTGTTTTTGCATGCATGCGTTAGTGTTTTCGTACTTTCTTTCGGTTTGGCCGATATTTGTTGTTTATAGACCTCGGTAGTGTGTCGATGGAGGCTCGGATGGATGTTCTGCTCTGTTGTTAGTGTTGGAGGAGGGGTTTGGAGAGGGAGGAGGGGGTCTGGACGTGTCTCGCGCTCGAAACCAGACAAAAGAGACTCGTATCGACCGATGCGGATTCACGGGCCTCACGCCCATCTCACTGTCTGCTGATTATTGATCTCTGATCGCGTTTAGCTGAGCGTTATCCGCTCTTCTGCATGCACTGGGGTCATGTGAGGATATGAGTTATGCAAGGGCCACACTAAAGGCGTGTTTCAGCGCGCGCGCGCCGTCTGATGCACGCGCCTGCTAAAATAATTAAAACGAGTCCATGCATTATGTGTTTGTGTGTAAAACAAGTGTGATTTATGCGCGAGCCGCGAGGTTTTGGCCCGGAGCGGCATTGTTCTCTTTGTTTGAACTGCCATGCGTTCGGGCTCGCGCTATGACGTCACCGAGCACGCGCGCCATTGGCTGAGCGAAAGAAGCCTCGCGGATTTAAAGGAACAGTGCGTCTCTGTTTGCTAACAATGGAAACACGTGATCGATAAAACTATAATATAGTGTTACTTTATTGACGATAATATTTTCTTCATTCTTGTATAGCACAGTGTAATGCAACACGAGTTGCCCAAAGTGCTTCACGATAAAGAACAACAACCAATGCATAGAGATAAAAAAATACATAGAACCACATAGAGACTCGGATAAATAAACTGGAGCTGTTATATTAAAGTATTATGTACATTTTGCCTTTTGTTAGTTCATTTGACAAATTCATTAAAAAAATGAACGAGCTCATTAGAAAACTGCATAATTTGTACACATCATCTTCATATCTTTTTTATAGCAGAACATTACTGAACAACAACAACATGTGACCTGGTTATGCAATTTGATTTATGGTAGTCAATGAGGTGTCACTGTAATTGGCTTTAATTTTCAATAATATACTGGAATTATTTCAAATGTGTTGTATAAATATTATTATTAAATAAAAAAAAAAAAAATAAAAAAAAATCTAAAATGTTAATTTAATTATTGTTAATTAATTTAAATCATGTCATCTTCATGATTCCTTTAAAAACTGTAGCATTCGACTACAAATTAATAATATAAATAATGTTATATAATAAGTTAAGTTTAATTTTAAATGGTTTACTTACGGATATTTATTTGGGCATTATTTAATTGATTATACACTTGATCGAAAAAGTGTCACTATTATTGATGTTGAATATAACAATTCCAGTATATTATTAATGATTAAAATATATACATTTATATGTCATAATTCCCTTTTGCTTTAATTTTTAAACCTTATGTTCTTGTGAGATTATTTAAATAAAAATGAACATACCATGTTGTCTCAATTATTTTAAATACTTTTATTAGTGAGTACATTAATACAAACTGAATATTCTTCATCATTTTATTATAAATAGTTTTGAATTAAAGCATGCTGCTGCTGAAACAATTTAATGTCAACTGCATTTGTATTAAATTGAGTTAAAATACGCTTTGATAAATTTAAGCATGGATTTTTATTCTTATCTTTACATGTGTACATACTAGACTTTCATGGAACATTATCTCATGAATATCTGTTGTCAAATTCTTACATTTAATCAGTAAATTCAATTAGAATAATAAGACACAATAGGGCTGTTACTAATCAAATGAAATCAGTATCAATAAAATTAATCTTTGCAGTGCCGAGGAAACAGAAGCGGCGTTTAGATGCATTTAAACTGCTGTTACAAATGAATAAATAATGTTTTGATGTTTTAAACATAAAATGTTGAATATTTGAAATTATTTTAAAAATGAAAACATACTTTAAATGGGAAATTAATACCGCCAGTAGGTGGCAGTGAGTCACTTTTAATGAGTGAGTCATTGAGATTTAACCGATTCATTTAAACGGAACGAAGCATTTGACTCTTAATAAGTGAGTCATAGAATCATTCATTCAACCGATTCGTTCATTCATTCAGTAACGAAACGCCACCGTGTGTTGCTCAGAAACGCGAAACGGTCCTTCGTCTGTCTGGAACTATTTTTGTTGGTGAAATAGAGCAAAAACTTGTTTGGCAATATTGTGTCTAAAATATAAGTCAGTTAATATTAACTTCTTGTTTATTGAACTGTTGTATAAAATCAAAATCACATTTGTGATCATGCTGATATTTGGAGAAAAAACGGCACTATTCGTGTGATATTAACTATATCAAGTGATATAAATATAAGACACAGAGAGGTATTTTTTTTTGCCCCTTATCTTGAATATTGAGGGCATTAAATGCATTTTAATAGACTAAATCACACAGTGAAAGCATGCGCTCTAAATGCACAAGCGCACTAGTTGTACTTGATCATGTCAGATTGCACAACGTTAAAACGGTTCGTACAAGGGGCTTAAAGTGCTTGAATTTGACTTTTGGAAATTTAAGTCCTGGAAAACCCCTGAAAACAGCCATATTTATTAAAAGGTACTTTAAAAGTGCTTGAATTTATTGAAAGAAATGAGTGATTAATTAGTGAAATTAATTTTATTGATAAAAAAAATGTTCACGCAAAATGAACGCTGCAGCCCGTCTGATATAGATATAGAAGTGTTTCGCATGGCTATGAGTGTGATATTGCTCATAAATATCCAGGTATATGATACATCTTTCATTCTTCAGCTCAATCATGTGTTCATGAGAAAAAAAAATCAGTTTGAATAAGAAAGCGTTATCTTTGTCATAGTATCCTTTCAATAGTTAAAGTTACTACAGTCATTGCATGTGCTACACTTTATTTGTACCATTTTGTTTCATTAGTTTTTATTTATTTATCCATTTACCTTTTTCAGAATTTGAAGATAAAGATATTATTTAACAAGTGAGATCTCTAATTGTAGTCCTTCAAAACCAAAAAAGTAGTGCTTAAAGTCCTGGAATTTTATTTGACAGTATCTGTTCGAACCAGTGGTGTAGTCTACGTGATACGCAGGTATACGCCGTATACCCACTAGAAAAGGCCAAGGATTTGCGTATACCCACTTAAAAAAAGCGTGAGGATACGTATCAACTTCGTTTTGTGTCAGAACTTTCACACTTTCATTCATAAATTCACCCCGTCAGTGTTTGCGAAGCCACGGATCGAATCGCGGAATCCAGTCACAAATGGAACTTGATATATAAAGCAGACCGTCACGGAATTAGGCTATTTTTGAATGAATAAATCAAAAGTAGCTGCTGTACAATGAATCAAATCTCGATATGGACTAGTGTCTATGAATATTAAAGCTAAAAGAGACTGCAATTGTTCTACGCGTCTCTGGGAATGAGCGCTCAGTGTAGGCTATGCTCCACTAACCTACACACACACACACACACACACAGAAGCACGCGTGACTCACGCTCGTGGTGTTTTCAGCGTTTCACTGTATTGAGACATGATGTAAGCTACACATGTGCACTTTTATCGCAGAGCTGCTATGAGAGTCACTTGATGAGAATTTCACCATTTCATTTGATAAAACTATCGTCATTCATTCGTTTCATATACACACAGAAACTGTTATGTCTTTACGACAACCTGTCAAAATAAAAGTTCTGTATAACTTCAAGAAATTATAACAGAAATATATTACTATTGCACAGAGTATACTTCAGGCATAATAATAATAATAATGATAATAATAATAATAATAGTTTATTAAAACACACAGAAACTCAAATGTCTACAACCCACCAAAATAAAAGTTCGGTCTAACTCAAATTAATTAGAAAGGAATTGCACAGTAAAATGTATTTTAAAATAAAAATTTTTTCAAAAACACCATTTCTAAAAGTAAATTTGTATTTGTGCCTATAATGGTTTTTTTTTTTAAATTGTTGATAATTGTCAACTGATAAAACCTGTGCTTCAGGGACCATATTCATATAACAAATAAATAAGTTGATAACACTTAGTATTTCATAATGCTCTCAATTACATGTCGATGCATACCGTATGCATTAGTGAGTGTGGTGGTGCTTATGGGGTGACGCCCTGGGCTGGGTGAGTATGCGGCGGCGGGGGGGAGCTGGGGGTGTTATATAGAGTATACTCACTACAAAAAACTAGACTACACCACTGGTTCGAACCCTGTTAAAACAGCGATCGCGATATCGTCGATGATATGCATCACACACCCCTAGTGCGAGCCCTGCTTCTAGTTCAGCAATGTAATGTTTTTCTCTCGTTGTTTCTGCAGGCTGCAAGATCAAAGCTTTGCGTGCAAAAACAAACACCTACATCAAAACCCCCGTGAGAGGAGAAGAGCCCGTGTTCATCGTGACGGGTCGCCGCGAAGACGTGGAGATGGCGAAGCGTGAGATCATCTCAGCAGCCGAGCACTTCTCCATGATACGAGCCTCGCGCTGCAAAGCGGGCGCTAGCGGACCCGGCACTAGCGGCTCCCTTCCCGGCCCGCCAAACCTCCCGGGACAGACCACCATCCAGGTGCGCGTTCCCTACAGAGTCGTGGGTCTAGTAGTGGGACCCAAAGGAGCCACGATCAAACGCATCCAGCAGCAAACGCACACCTACATCGTGACGCCGAGCCGAGAGAAAGACCCCGTGTTCGAGGTCACCGGGATGCCGGAGAACGTCGACCGCGCGCGGGAGGAGATCGAAACGCACATCACGCTACGCACCGGCGCATTCGTCGACCTCCAGGGCGATAACGACTTCCACAGCAATGGGACGGATGTGAGTTTAGAAGGGCTCGGGGCACTCGGGTTTAGCGGCGCGCTTTGGTCGCGCGCCACTCATTCGGCGCCGCCGCCTCCGCCATCGCAGCTTCACCAATCCACACGCAAAATGTCATTATCAAACGCCGCGGAGTCGTTCTCGGTGACGCGCCGCGCGGCAGACGCCGGAAGCCCAACAAGCCCCTTTAGCACGAGCAGCGCCGGCGGGAGCTTCTCATTCGCCGGCGGCGACTCAACTCCGAATTTGCCGGCGACTACCGAAGATTTGGGTTTTGAATTCGGCGCCGCTAACATCTGGGCTCCGTTCGTGAATGGCGCGAAACAACAGCAGCCGGTTCGGCGCAACAGCAGCGGTCTTAGCAACGGCGCCGTAACCCCGCGGCTATCGCCCGACCCGGATCACCCGCTAGCTCGCCGCGCTCAAAGCGACCCGCTTAGCGCCCTCTCCTGGTTGCAGACGAGCGGCGGCGGTGGCGGCGGCGGGTCGTTCTCAGGCGGTAGCAGCAGCAGTAGCGGCGGAAGCACCACCGGTTACTCCTCCTGCTCGGGGTCTTCGCTCCTGGGTGGCTCGCCAACTGACTCTGAAGGTGGCGGAAGTGGCGTTGGCGTCGCCTCTACTATGTTGGGTCGTCTGAAAGCGGGCGCCCTGGCAGGAATGGTGCCGCGAGACTGTTACGTGTGTTGCGAGAGCGAAGTGACGGCTGCGCTAGTCCCGTGCGGACACAACCTCTTCTGCATGGATTGCGCCGGGCAAATCTGCCAGTCGCAAGAGCCCGAGTGTCCCGTGTGTCACATTCCTGCCTCGCAGTGCATCCGGATCTTCTCCTAAACTATTAAAGACTGAGTAATTATTAGATATGACACTATTCTGATTTATTGACAACAGTAATAACAATGATGATGATGATGATGAAACGAAAATGACTATTACCCACTCAAGTACTTGCGTAATCCTAGCCGTTCATGTTCATATGGGTTTTTTCCATTCATGCTTCTTGACTTTTTCTACTCGCAGGTATTTTACGCTGCACTTTTTGTCTGATGCGTTTGTTTTTAGAGGGTTGCCGCCGCTGTGGTCGTTTTTTAAATTATTTTCTAAAGATCTTGTTGTTTTCCGCATTCTGTTTTTAAATGCAGTCGACGACGACGGCGGCGTGAGACGCAAAACTTGCGTTCATTTAGACCAAAACACCAGAGATATTAATGCTTAATATTTATACGTATCTGACGTACTAGTTGATGTTGAATCTGATAGAATAGTACATGTTATAAATATCATAACCGTGCATTTTTTTGCCACACTACCTTAAAAACATTCACGCTCCTTGATGTTTTGGGACGAACGTCGCGTTGCGTTACGTTACGTTAGTTCATTCCAACAATCTACACTCCTGAAACAGGGTCGCTGGCATTCACAGTTAAACGTGGACGTGCGGAAACTTCACCTGTTGTGAACGGCGCCCTCTATCAAGAGGTTTTTGTAAGTTTACTCGAATGTTTCTTTGTTGTGAGTGTATGTGTGTGTGTGTGTGTGTGTGTGTGTGTGTGTGTGTATGTGAGAGCCATCGCTTTTTGTGCACTGCGACACATTGAAATGTTCTTTCGCTGGAGTTAAAAGTGTCTTCCGGCCCTCGTAAGAGGTTAAAGCGTTCCCGCACTTAGGTTCCCGCCGTTAAACGTGATGAACGGTTTTTTAACGTGAGTGACAAGCCATGAATTCACACTCTAAAGGGCTTCCGGTTACACACTACACTTCAGGTCATCCCGCGTACGCGAAACGCTAATAAACAGGATTTTTAGTCCCGACTGAGTCCGTGTGGCAGCTAAATCACGCAGGGCTTCCGTACACTTCAGTGAGGGACTTTTCCACATCTTATGAAAGAGGTTTTGTTGTTGGGTTTGCATGTTTTGTACAGGTTTCTTTCTCTAAAGATCACGCAACTCGTTTTTTTTTTTATTCCTCGTTTGACTCGCCGTTTCCTCCTTTCTTTGGCGTGTTGAAGTGATCGATAGTGCCAGAAAACGGTGCCTTGGTGGCGAAACTCGCCGCCGAGAAACGAAGATTGTGACGAACCTTCTCCGCTCTTCCAGATTTCGCGAATCGCTTCGGACTGAGAGTATTTGTATAGAGAGACGTGTCGTAAATCTGAGCCGTTTTTTTCCCCAGAATCTGATTTAGTGTAAAGGTACAAGACTAGTTTTTCCCACTCGTGTGTGTGTGTGTGTGTGTGTGTGTGTGTGTGTGTGTGTGTGTGAGTGACGTGTTTTGGCGATGAAGGTCAGTGAAGAATCACTCGTGGTTTTTGACCTGAAGTTGAATCGTTTCCCTTCGAACAGGGTTTAACTGAGGCGAATCTCAGGCAGTTTTGCATTGGAACGACGACAGACACTGTTTTTCCCATGAATAATTTTTTTTGCCCTGAACTTTCGCTCTCCTTTCCTTTTTTTTACGTTCTTCGCTTTAATCCTTTTTGTACGCAGAACCAAAAGTTATTTCAATAAGACTTTCAGGCCTAAATTGTAAATATCCTCAATACAATCATTGGGATTTGTTTTCAAAAAGTACAACTTAATGTAGTTTTTAAAACATGTATCATTATTTGTAAGTTAAACTCTGCATGTCTTGAAGCCATGAGGCATTAGCTAATAATTTTCTAAAAATGAAAAGACAAAAAAAAAAAAAAACTTTTTTACACATTTTATTTTTACAATTTATTTGCTTACCTTGACATAAATATCCCAGATTATAATGTGACCCTTTTATTACAGCAAATTTATCTTTATTTTCCATATTTCTGTTTTTCCTGTGTGCAACATATAGGCAATTTATAACAAAATGAGAAAAAATTATTGAAGAAATTTAAAATTGAAATATATTTTATTTGAAAGTTTATGGACCTTTTAACCGTGAGCTGGAACAATTGTATACACGTATAATTTGAGCTGACTTGACGGTTATAAGAAATGTATCAAGAGTTTTATTTTTTATGCTTCTTTAATAAAATCTTGTTTTTTTTGTTTTTGTTTTTGTACTGTAAAACAATAAACCTTTGTATCCGTGTCTTCCTTTCTGTGCGCAGTGATATTAAAGGTGTGTGTAACGTGTGGGATAATAGAACTATGTGAACGGAGTTTGTTTTGCCGCCTTTGATCAATGTTTCTGCTGTTAAAAGTTTTTTTTAGATGAATCAACATTTAAAAGTTTACTTTAAAGTAGATAGCAGTTAAGAATATTTTGTATTCCCAAAAATACTTTGTTAAAATGAAAAACTAGTCAAAATAATTTTCTGTGGTGATCAAGAAAATAAAATGTGAACGTTGTTGTTGTTAAAAAATAACAGTGAAGAATTTTGTGTTCCCAAAAATATTTAATTTTGATTCCTTTTCATTTGAACGTTAATTTACAAGTTAGTAAGTAACATTAACTCGTGATATGAACGTAACATGGCGTAACTCATAACATGTTCCTGTAAGAAAAATGTCCATATTTAATACTTTATCGACTAAAATAACCAGGTTCCGGCAGACGGCCGTACGCATCGATTACGCCACAAGAGAAACACTTGAACTTGACGCACAACGTGATGATGAATGCGGTTGCCCAGCGCTGTGTGTTTGAACCGCGAGAGGCGTCAAAGCTTGCGCTACTATGGAAGGCCAAAAGGGCCAAAACGTGTGAAACTGTTTGGCATGTGTTGGCCTTCCATACGCTACTCCTACATCATACGTCATACGACCCAAGAGAAACACTTGCGGATGACGATGTAAGTCGACCTGTGTGTGGCTGTCTGCCGGAAACTAGTTATTTTAGTCGATAAAGTTTTAAATGCGTATGATTTTCTTACACGTATGCATCGCTTCACTTCAGAAGGCCTTTATTAACCCCCAGAGATGCATGGAGCACTTTAATGGACTTCCAAAGACAAAAACCCATTCACTTCTATTATAAAGCTTGGAAGAGCCAGGCCTTTTTTAAATATAACTCTGGGGCCGGTTTCACAAAGCTATTTTAGACTGGTCTATAGTGTTAGACAAGTCTAAAATGTGCTCATAGACTAGTCTGACTGTTTCACTAAAATAAAGACTGACTTAATTTAAACCAAAAAAATTAGACACCTCTTACCCCCAGGCTAACTCAGGTCTAAGACTCTGTTACCTTGGCAACCAGCAGTAACAATCAGTTACATTACAAATACAAACAGCCAAAAGAAAAGGGAAAATGGCTCATAATTTAAACATTTCTTCTTGTTTCTACATTCTCCGCTAAATTTCCCAAGTAAAATGTCCTTGTAACTGTTACACTCCTCCAACAAACACATGTTTTCCGCTGGGGGTAAACTGCACTGAGCGGCTGAATGCGATTACTCGATCCGCCATGTTTTTTTTGTTTTGAAAAGTGTCTTATTTTACCCAGAATGCATTGCATTGTAGTCCTACTTAAAGGAGAACTCCGGTCAATTTTAACATTGAGCTCATTTTTTTGTACATTTGGAGTGCTGTCAATACAGAGAACAACGACAAAAATCGGTGTTGCCTACACCGTGTTATCCTCTTTTTAAAATTTGCACCCTGTTGACTTCAATGGGGCAAGTTTTAAATCTGCTTTTAGCCTCTTAACATCCTTGATGTGTCATTACAAGTGCACAGGTCATGTGAGTGATTCCTTCGGAGTGAACACGGGTGAATCTGACTGCAGTAGATGTGAAAGATATGAATAAAAATGATGTTTATTCAGCCAGCGCACATACCTGTATTTACTTCCTGTTTTCGGTCGAAGTCCACAGTAGTCGATTGTCGAGTTCACGCGCGTGATCATAGGTACTAAACCTATGCACGTGAGTTCTATGCACTCACATGACCTGTGCACTTGTAATGACACATCAAGGATGTTAAGAGGCTAAAAGCAGGTTTAAAACTTGCCCCATTGAAGTCAACAGGGTGCAAATTTTAAAACGAGGATAACACGGTGTAGGCAACACCGATTTTTGTCGTTGTTCTCTGTATTGACAGCACTCCAAATGTACAAAAAAATGAGCTCAATGTTAAAATTGACCGGAGTTCTCCTTTAAGATAGTCAGAGTCTTCAGTGCTTTGTGCAACGGTCTGATTTAGATGTCTATCTGAAGTCTGACTATCTACTATATCTAAGCCATAGTCAAAGTCTATCTGTGTGAAACCGGCCCCAGATTGTATTCGTCTGAGAGAAGAAAGTCATATACTCCTAGGATGGCTTTAGGGTGAGTAAATCATGGGCTAATTTTCATTTTTGGGTGAGCTATCCCTTTAAACAATTTTGTATGAAATATGTTTTTTCCAAAACACGTTGTACTATAAAACTCAGAGAAAATTAAAGCCATAAACCTAAACAAGTCGTGATCCAAATTTGAGCTTGATATCTAAAAAAATGAGCTTTCAGTGATACTGTGTTTGGCTGCAGTACCGAACACTTCCACTAGAGGAAAGTCCCATTCATTTCCAATGTGCTCTTTTTTTGACCGCGAACAACGTTTGACACTTTTTATCAGCACCATTTAACCTTTTAGAATCATGTCCTTGATTGTGTTTTTTCACACAGGAAGTGCCAAACTTGTTCAATTCTGATGAAGTAAATAATAAAAAGGTAATTTTTTTTTGTCAAAAATGACAAAATATTACAACATAACATTAGCTACATGTTAAACTACAATAACATTTTATAATCAAGTAAATTCTCAGTTTAAAAAAAAAAAATACAACTGTGCAAATAAGACAAATCAACTTCATGAGGAGAGAAGAACAAAAGCCCGTCGTTTTATTCTTAATTGCTTTGAAGAAATTATCTGAGAACGTAATGTTCTAAACATTCCAAATTATTATGACTGTCCCTGAGTGCAATTCTTGAAAAATTCTTAAGATTAATTCTAAGATTTTTCATTAATCTTTTCATGAATTAAATGAAACGAGTTCATGTGACACTGTTTCTTGCTGCTGTTTGAATGATTTTTTTTAAGCTTGTATTAATATAGGTTCATGTTTTATAAATATGCTATTGGTCACTCTTCATATTCATTCATTATTGTCATTTCAAGCAACTTGAAATGGCATGTGTATTAATTATGTTCAGAAATTAACAGCTGCCATGATTGTTAAATGGGTCATTCTTTTAATAATATTATAGCCTAACGTTATTTAAGATCTGGAGTTTATTACTAGATTGCTAATCATAAAGGATGACTTTTTTATTTTGGGATTAAATTAACAAATTAAGGTATTCTGATCAGATCGTAATCAATAATTACATCAAACAATTTTACATTTAAAAGTAAAAAAAAAAAAATTAATGAAAATTCTTCACACTAACATTAAACAATATATAACACCAATGTCAAAATGAACCACATAAAAAAAAAAAAAATTCTATTGAAATGAACGTTTTCAGTATGATGAGGAAAATCACCATACGATGACCTTTGACCTTGGAAGCATTTATCTCACAACTTTTTGTGTTTTTTAAGGTTTTACTTTTAATGTGGAAAACACTGACAAATAAAAAAGTAAAGGACAAGCGTTCTTTAATTTTACTACTTATTGCTAATTTTCTTTTTCCCCTTTTCACAAACGTTTTTTTATGTCCGAAACAAAGACTCAAACCTTTTCATATTAATGACCCAAACACAATTTTCCCATGTTGACTTGAACATTTTACACACATGTCTGTCCTTTAGTTTATTACAAAGTCACTTAATAAAGCTTGTTTCTCCATCGATGCAGGTTTTTAATAAGAAACACAGAGTCAGTTGATCATTATTGTTTTAATAGGAAGCAAATGCTGCAATAATCCACTATCATCCTCATTAAGAACAATCAAAATGGTTAAAAACTAAAATTAGAAACATCCCCGGTATAAAAACACCCACTCATGCCAAGAACATCAGAGACATTATTCACAAGCTCTTCTTTTGAAAAACGAACAGTGAAAGAGGAAAGTCAATCGGACCGGTCAGTTTGTGGCAGGTTAACATTGAGACACGTGCTGCCACCATTTACTGGGTTTCCCATCATGCACTTGGTTTTATTCACAGCGTCTGCGGGCATGCATGCATGCATATGAGTCTCTTCATGCCCGTTTGTGCTTCAGCGTGTGTGTGTGTGTGTGTGTGCGAGGCGTTTTAAATCACGTCTCTGCCATCTTTCTAACGTCAAGGCTCGTGTGAATCAACATTCAGTGGCTGCGCTGCGTTTGGTCTCACAGGAAATCAAGCATAGAGGGATTTTAAAGCTGGTTTGAAAAAGAAATCGTATTTTCCACAACACGCTAAAGTCAACGAAAAAATGGGGTTATTATCGTCAACTAATGCAATAAAACATTTTCGTTATTTGAAATTAAATTGAAATACAATAAAATATATGTAAAAAAAAAGGCCAACGTTTCTCATTTTCATTTTGAACTAAAATAATCAAAACTTAAACTTTATAGACATATTCAAGGAAAATAATAATAAAATTGTCAAAAACACTACTATATTACTAAAACTTTAACAAAAATGAAAATGAAAACTGAAAATACAAAAATAAAATCTAATTCAAAGTATTAACAAAAACTATGATAGTATATCAATTATAGTAAAATAAAGTGTTCAGATGTGCAACAAACTTACATTTTTAATTTTTTTATATGTATTATATATTTACAAACTTATGTTAGCTGCGATTAATCGACTTGGCGGCACTAATATATAGATTTATATGCGATTAATTGCGATTAATCAACTTAGCACTAATATAGATATATATGCGATTAATCACATATATTTGCGCTGTCAAGTCGATTATTCACGATTAATCGCATATATATTAATATTAGTGTCATCAAGTCGATTAATCCCATATATATATATATATATATATTACATTAGTGCTGTCAAGTCGATTAATCTAACAAAAGTCTGTGAATATATATGTACGTATGTGTATATATATACATATACACACATGCATATATAATATATTTACAAACTTGTTAGATGCGATTAATCGTCTTGACAGCACTAATAATATATACAAATTTTGTGCATCTATATATATATATATATATATATATATATACATACAAACACATATAAATAAATAAAAAATGTAGTGAACTGATTAATCATTCACAATAACCCCATGAGCTTGTATAAAGACAGTAGAAGTGAAGGATCACAGCCGACTGATTCGTCCTCTAACAGCGAGTATGTACAGCAAGTATTCAGTGCGGATACAAATACTCTGCAGTGTAAACGTGTTAAATCAGTTTAAATTAAACCGCCAACTAACTTTACAAACACACTTAATTGCACTGTGGTTTAGTCTAAAATAGCTGATCTGATTGGCTCAATCCGGCCACGTTTATCAGAGCAGTCCCGACGGATTCGCTCATTTAAAGGGACAGTTCACCTGAAGATCATCTCTTCCTCGTGTCCTTCCAAACATATCTGGGAAGAAAATAAACATCTGAGCTTCAGAAAGTCCGCAAACTCTGAGCTGCAGTGATGCGACGACTTTACTAATCAGCGATTGGCTCTTTTATTTAGAGGGCGGGGCTTATTCCGCCATATTGCGCATTGCACTTTCTCCCATTCATAGTAATACTTTGTGTATCTAAAGTCTTTGTTATGACTTATAATAGATTTATGAGAGGAAAAGAGTCAATTCTCTCCTAACTCACTTGCATTGGAACAACACACGGCAAAAAATGCTTTTCGTCTTGTTTCCAGTCCAAATATCTAAAAATTCTCAAATCAAGATGCATTTACTAAAGTTTTTTGTCTAAAGATATTATGTCTTGTTTTCTGGGGAAATAAATAAAAATTAAGTGAGTTTTTGCTTAAAACAAGCAAAATTATCAGCCAATGGCGTCAGAAAAATAATCTTAATTTTGCTTTTTTGAAGCAACAACTTAAAATTTTGATTTATTTCCCCAGAAAACAAGACATAATATCTTATGGCCTTTTACTACTTTAGATCTTGATTTGAGAATTTTTAGATATTTGGACTGGAAACAAGACAAAAACACTGAGTAAGAACAGCATGTTTTGCCGTGCATGAGTGTGAAGGATCATTTCTGGGTGAATTATTCCTTTAATGCATCCGTTCCTGTTTCAGTCCAGTGTATTGCTCTAGAATTATGCATTATTGAAGACGACTCACGAAAAAGCATTACAAATACGACACAGCCCAGACAAAAAAACATTTCTGATCTTGTAATACCGTCGGCCTGAATGTCAAAAGTGCGTTTCTGACGTCTCTCAGCAGCGTCGACCATTAAACCCAAGCGGACGACATTAAAGAGCGTTTGAGGACTTCACAACACTCATAAGACAAACGTCTGACTCCGTCATCTGAACGCCTGGACAAACATCAGTCCTGCGGTGGTTATTGAGTATTTCTGGACACAAACAAACAAAGAAACGAACGAAAGCCCCATAATGCACGGCGTCTGATCTGCAGTGGAGTCACAGTGTGTGTTAAGGCTCATCTTCATCATGCTGAAGACTCAGACGTGTGGAGAACACAATCCAAAGCGGGACTCGACATGCAGAAAGTGCAAAATATTCCCAACGAATCACGAAGTGCGTTTCCGTTCAGCGGTCTGTAAAACACAGAGGTCTGGAAGGGGTTTCTGGGTAACTCAAGGCCGCAATGCATTGTGGGTGTGTGCATGTGATCGGAACATCATCATGAGGAGTGTTACATCACCTCAATATCACATCATAGTTTTCTGCGCTCACGTCACGTCAGAATCAACACAACTTACAGTTTGATTAGTAAAAACCACTGAGTGTTAATCAGGATCATTGACGAGTTGATCTGGGTAATTAGATATTTTAGGGCTGCACAATTTTGGGGGGAAAATCGAATTGCAATTTTTCTGTTTTCTATAAAATTATAATTATTTATATATATATATATATATATATAAATTAAAGTATTATAAACATGAACAACATTTTCTGTGAAGCTGTTTTGAAATGATGTGCATTGTGCAATACGCTAAAAAAAATACATTTGACTATTATTTCTAAATAAAAATGTTAAATATAATACAAAATAAGGAAATATTACTATTGTAATATTTTACTGTAAAATAACAAATGTAGTATTCCAAAAATAATATAGTAATAATAATGATTTATTATTCATTTTAATAATAATTTAAATTATTAATATGGTCTTAATTTCTTTATTTTGAAATGTTAAAATGTTACCGTTAGAGTTTGACTTTTATTACCAAATAAAAATATTAAATATAATAAAAAATAAGAAATATTACTACTGTAATATTTCACTGTAAAATTACAAATTTAGTATTAAAAAGAAATATAAAAAAAAAATTATATATATATATATATATATCAATAAGTATATTTAAATATATATACCAATATTTTATTGACATAATTTCTTACATAATTTCTTCCTTTTCAAACGTTAAACCATCAAACTTTAATTTAGGGAACCCACAGGAGGCTCTAAAGCTCATCTTCTGTAACACCAGCAGGTTTATTTACAAGTTTGGGAAGATGTTTTGCACGTTGCGTTTTCAAAAGCACATTATGAGTGACTGGATTATGAGCTTGCGTGTAAATCAACACAGCGCCGTGCTTCACTCTGAAACACGCATCGCATATTGATAATCGCACTAACCATATCACAATTACAGTTTTAATTTGATTAATCGTGCAGCCCTAATATATATCAAGACAAATAAATTCAGACTGAAAACATGAATCTGGCACGTGAACATCTCTGGATATTCACACTCTCGTTTGACGTGAGCGCAGGTGGCGCTCTCTGATTGGCCAAGGGAATGTGTAAAGAACCAATCAGAGATGGCGTAACACATTAAACCATTGTGCTGAACATTAGGGCTGTCCGTGGAACTTAAATGCGGCCCTTCAAGTGCAAAACAAAGTGTGTAGAGTTAAATCTACAGTCTTCTCAGCGGAGGATGTTAGACGATGATCTGCTATGCAAGTAAACGAGGTCAATGTTCATATTCCAGGTTGACATCATTATTATCAGATTGCTTTCATCCGTGCAGATTCGCCTGTTTCTGTGTTATGATCAGGGTTTGAAATTAACTTTCACTCACCGGCCAATTTGGCTACTAAATGTTAACGTTATCGGCATTCAGAACATCTACTAGCCGAAAAAAAAGAAAGAAAGAAAGAAATACGTCACAGATCATATTTATACACAGTATAAAACTCGGATTTCATACATTAATTTCTTATTCAAACAAAATCCTGTCTTTAATCCTCATGCTTTTCACCAAAACTGTGTTTTAGGAGGACAGATCAAAGACCATCAGAAAATGCAGGATGTTGGAAAATAACAATGTATTTTCTGTTAACAAAATGCTTTTTAATCTCCGCTAATGCTTCAATGCTAATGAACAAGCGCGCCGTTATTAGTTGTGTAGTGACGTGTGTGTTCAAGTAAGCAGATATGAGCAGATTCTGCACAATACACTGTATTTAATATATCATGACGACTCACGGGTATTTGTGCTTAATCTGCGCAGATTTGTTTTACACGAACTTCCCCGGCAAAGCGAGTAAATATAATAAGTAACATGCCAAACTAACCCTTCGCTAAGCCCCGCCCTCCTTAGTTACTGTTGCTACGCCTGACAAGCTTTCGCGCCTGGCACGTCTATTACAGCATGCATGCAGCGGTGTCAGACATTCCCAAGGAGATAATTAGTCATTTTTGGCGAACAGGTGAAATATCTGAGAGAGCAAGACATAAGGGACTGCAGTATGCATTCGAGGGATATATCCACGACATAATATGCATAATTTAATCAAAATTGAAGCTATAAAGCCTATAGGTCCCAGCGCAAGCAGCAGCCGTCTCGTACGCTGACCATTCAAATGGGAAACACACACATTGAGGAACAGCTGTTCATGCACAGCAGGGTGAGTGAAATCTGAAAATATTCTAATAATTACAAATCAAACAGCTTATCCATAAATCTTGTGGAATAAACACAAGACATTAGCCTGCCCACTTTGCAATGATAACATTCTCCCGCTTATATTTTTAGCGCGGCGGGCTACTGCTCACACGTCGTGGAGCAAACGTAGGTGTTTTTGTTAATCCTGTCGACATTTAGTTGTGAATGGGGCGTCCCACACTGCTTGGTCCACGCCCGGCATTTCTCCCCTTGGGTTTTAGGTTTCGGGAAGGGAAAAAATTCCCCCCCGCCATCCAAACTTTTAGGATACCTGGTATCAGATTTGCACAATCCATACGTACAACGCTTCGGCATGTTTCCCTCGCTCGAAAGCTTGCCAGACCTCCCGCGCCTAGTTACGGTTGCTAAGCCACGATTGGCCTGTGGCGGTTTTCGGGCGTGGCTTAGCGAAGGGTCAGTTGGCTCTTGATTTAACAGCGTTTCCCGCCACTGTCGACGGGTTGGCGGGTCTTAATTTGAAACCCTGCATGCATTCATACGTAAATGTTATTTTAATTACTTGCATGTGTCCAGATGTTTTACTTTTGAGTTTCTAGCAAACATTTCTCAGGTTTTTTTTTTTTTTTTTGCATTGTGACATTATGTATTGCTAATTGTTAGTTATGACAGTTACATCAACTGTGTTTGCAAAATTAATTAATTATGAAACTAATTCAAACGCATCTCTCTACAGAAAACACCAGCGTAATTATTCAGTGCAATTCAAGTTTTGTTTTCATAGTGTCAATCTGATTAATCAGATTATGCACAATACGCCGTATTTAATATATCATGACGACTCACGAGTATTTGCGCTAAATCTGCGCAGAATTGACTTGCACGAACTTCCCCAGCAAAGTGAGTAAACATAATGAGTAACCCGCCAAATTGGCTCGTGATTTGACAGCGTTTACCACCAGAAATGTTAATTTCAAACCCTGGTTATGATCGTGTGTTTTGCAGGACAGTTTCTCGCTAGCTTTAGCTTTAGCTTTAGCTTCAGCTCCTGCCCTCCTCGGCCGAGCGCTGGTCCGACTTCAGCTTGACGAACTCTTTGGCGACCTCGTCGTTGTTCCTCTGCGAGAGGATCCTGAGCACGGTGAGGCCGGTCTCGTCCATGTGCACGCGCGTGCCGAGCGGGAGCCAGCAGGCGGCGCTGCTGCGCGACGCCAGATCCTTCAGGTGCAGCACACTCAGGCCCACCGTACGGTCCTCGCGCGCGAAGCAGTAATCCTTCACACACACCTGCAGCTCGTAGCCCTCGGGGCCCAGCTCGCTGCCCAGAACACTGCACACACACATTTATACATCAGTACAAAAAAAAATTCATATTTTTAATAACCATTAACTTTTTTTTAGTTTTCATGTTAATTGTAGTCATTTTGAAAAAAAAAATCTGTATTATTTTAATTTATTTTAATTTTATTGCATTTCACTAATTTTTATACTTAAAAATATTATTTTTATTTTTGTAGTGTAAAACAACTGAAGTGATCAGTATTATTTTTATTATTATTTATATTAATGAAAATGATTTTTAATAGTATTAGTTTTACACATTTTTATACTTAAAAATATATATTTTTAATTGTTGTAGTTTAAAACAATTAAAGTAATCAGTCTTATTTTTATCATATACTTATTATTAAACGGGTTCTAGCATGTTTAGGTGTTTTATGAATGTGTTTTGGTTTTTTGTGCGTTCTTGATTATTTTAAATGCTAATTAGATTTTAGAGTTAGCAGCCAAAATCAATGGCTTCTCAAATCCATGAAAATCAATTAGTAGCAGCTATAATTATTCAGATTAATACATTTCTGAGATGAAAGTATTTGACATAAAATGTAAATAAATAAGTAAATTCTTATATGATTAGGAAGAATATGTCCTCATAAATCAAAGGCATCCAAAATTATTCAGATTAATTAATTTCTAATAAATTGAAGTATTTGATATCAAATGTAAATAAATAAAAATTGCGAAAAAATATAAATGCATAGAAATATAAATAATAATACATAAATATATTTATAAACTTTAAAAAGTAAAATATGCCTTCATTAATCAATAGCTATATTTCCATCCACATTTTTATGCTCGTTTTGGGATATTGCATAAAATGCTGAATGAAAACGGCAAGATGCACAAAAAAAATTTGAGGTGGATAAACTTTTTTTTGCAGCAACTTACATTTTTATTACTGATATTTTTCTCCAATTTCACATTGCAATATTTGCAAATGTTTAATGCAACATTATTCAGATTCTTAACTCCGGATGGAAACACAGGTACTGTCGTGAAAGTCAGCGTATAACAGTGAGAAACCTACAACTGGAAGGACTCGGCGAACTTCGGGGACCAGCTGTTGTTCTTGGATTTGGTGGCGAACTTCCTCTTCTTGTCACTGAGATACGGGCCGACGATGTAGACCTCCACGAAGGGCCGGAAGATCCCCTGCGTCTGCCAGCGAAGGTCATTGGCTGAGACAACTGTCAATCACACACAAACACAGTCAAACTCCTCCTTCCCTCGGGGCATTTTGACCCGAAACACTTTTATTTTTTTCATCAGGACTTTTGTCGAACTTGAACCACGAATACACACACACACACAAAAAATTTAATGGATTTGAGGAGTTTTGTGGTTGAAATTTAAAAAAAAGTAACAAATCCTCTTGTGTCACTTTGACTCCCTTAGGAATGAATGGAATGCGAGGAATGTTTCAGTGCACATAGAAAAACCTAAAAATGCTCATAATTCAAGTTGAAAATGCTAAAACTTTACCAGAAAAAAATGATTTTATAATGTCTACATGTGTATCTGAATGCACACTGAACTGAACTGACTTTAGGACCCAGAGGAACAGCTGGTTTACTCCATATAGAGATATGAGGACATCTAGAGTCATTAAATATCATGATATATTATTATATTTCCACAAGAGGTCGGCAAATACACACAATGTAAGATATTTAGAGCTGAATTAAAATGGTTATGCATGAAATTGTGAGTTATTTTGAATTTAAGATGAAAGAATGTGAGGAATATGTGCTTAGATTACTATTTATTTAATGATCAAATCTAGTAATTTGAAGGTAAATAAAAAAGAACAAAAAAATCTCCCCAAAAGATTGCTTTAAAAAACAGGAAATATATGATCAAGATGACATAAAATAAGCTTTCTGGACAGGAAAAAAAAAAAAGGCTTCAGATCATTTTGACCCGTGAGGGAACAATGTGTTACAAAGTGCGAGAGAAGGATGAGGGATAAACTGATATAAAAGCAGATGTAAAGGGGTGTAAAGCACCTTTGACTGTGATTTTGTGTCCTCCTGTGTTCGGGTCACTGAAGATCTCCACCGTCATGGACACCTCACCCACTGCATCATCCACTCCAGAGGCTGAGGGTCAGAGGTCAAAGGTCAGAGCGTGGACCAAATGGAAGGTTTCTGACGATGCTGTTTTAATAGCCTACAGGTTTATCCTGCATTCGGGAACTTGCATTTAATTTAGACACTTGCATCATTTTAAACCTTTTTGTGGACAGACGTTTACAGCAGTTTCCCGCCAAAATAAAAGCTTGAGGGATTTAAAAATAAAAGCTTGAGGGATTTAAAAATAAAAGCTCGAGGGATTGATTGTTTGGAAGTATGGAAGCTTGTTTCCATCAAATAAAAAGATTAAACAAAAGGTATAAATAAAATAAAACATATAACATTAAATCACTGTGTTTTACGGACTCAGGCTGCGTAGATCCCTGAATATTGCAGAAAAACAGAAAGATTCGCACTCATTTATCTTATTCAATAATTGTTTTGCATTATGCAACACAGCTTGAAAATAAATAAACTTTCTGACTTTCCCTCCATCACAATTCTCAGAAAAAAGTTTTTAAAAAATTGATTAATTGATATAAAATGGAATGAAAAACAAATAATCTAGTTAACTTTTATATGGTCAAAATATGCCCTCATAAATAAATGGCATCATAAAACCCTGAAAATCAATTAGCAGCAGCCAAAATAAATGTAAATAAAATCTGAAATAAATTTAAAGACAAAATAAAAAAGTAGGAAAAAAATATATAGAGAGAGAGAGGGGAAAATATGCCCTCATAAATCAATAGCATAGATCCTTGAATATCGCAGAAAAACATAATTATTCAGCATGCAAAACAGCTTAAAAAATATATATAAAATAAATAAATTGCGATTTTTCTCTCTCTCACAATTCTCAGGAAAAAAGTCCAAAATGTATTTAATTTATTTCTGTTAAGTCACAGTATTTGATATAAAATTTTAATAAATAAATAAATAAATAAAATAAATATTTAAACAATTTAGTTCATTTTTATATGGTAAAAATATGTCCTTATAAATCAATGGCACCATAAACCCCCAGGAATATCCATTATTAAAAGCCAAAATTAAATAAAAATGTAAAACAATTAATGAAAAATAAAAACAAATAGTGATGTATATAACTATATCGCCGGCCCGCTCCCGAGATCCAACTACGAGCTTTTTAACTGCAACAACTTTAGTATACGCTATTGGAGCTGGAATTACCGCGGCTGCTGGCACCAGACTTGCCCTCCAATGGGTCCTCGCCCATGGGTTTAGGATACGCTCATTCTAATTACAGGGATATAAAATGCCCTCATGAATAAATAGCAAAGGGGTCAAATATTGTCTCTCAATTAAAAGTTGATAAACATCTTAATTATTATTTTACAATATCTTAAATGTGATCGGGGACTGTGAGATTTAAACTCACAATTCTGGGGGAAAAAAGTTGCAGTCACCTTCTTTATTTTTTTTTATATTTTTTTTACAATCATTCATATGAAACTGAAGAGTGGTAAGTTATTAACATTTTATTACATTATTTTTAATTTTCTAGTACAACTCTTAATTATAAAAAAAAAAAATGAATGATTGAAATATATTAAATGATTGAAATAGATTACTGTTGTAATATTATTGTTCTATTATAAGGGCAAAATATATATTGCCCTTATAATAATAAGGACAATAAATTTTTTCCCAGCCCTATATACAAAATATTTTTTAAATAAAAACAATCAAAATAAAACAATTCTTATTACAGGATTAAATATTTTATCAGTTTACTTAAATTTTTAAATATTATTTTACTGGACTGCAAGTAAATAGCGATCCAGCAGAGGGCAGCAGTGTGTGCAGAACACTTACATAAAAGACATATAAATATCAGTATCTGCAATAATG